>NW_027099604.1:0-250836 GCF_031753505.1 Anomalospiza imberbis | reverse complement strand
AAAACGGCTGCTTGGATTAAAGTGGCCTTACCTGCGAGTTCAATCATCTTCCATCATGTCACAATGGTCTTCTTGGTCTGAAAAAGCTCCAATGTGGCACAGTGGCTCCTTGGTTCCATGTGGTTCAGTTAGGCCACAGTGGAATCCTTGCTTTCTTCATGTCACAATGCCTCCTTGGCTCCATGTGGCCTTACCTCTGAGTTCAATCATCTGCCATCATGTCATAATAGTTTCCTTGGATTGAAAAAGCTCTACAGAGTGTCACCATGGCTCCTCCGTTCCATGTGGCCTTACCTGTTGGTTTAATCTTCTTCCATCATGTCACAATGGTCTCCTTCGTCTGAAAAAGCTCCAATGTGTCACAGTGGCCACTTGGTTCCATGTGCCATGCGGTTCTGTTGTGTCACAATGGAATCCTTGCTTTCTTCGTGTCAAAACGACTCCTTGGCTGCATGTGGCCATACCTGTGAGTTCAATCATCTTCCATCATGTCACAATGGTCTCCTTGGTCTCAAAAAGCTCCACTGTGTAACTGTCGCCCCTTGGTTCCATGCGCCATGCGGATCTGTCGTGTCACAATGAAGTCATTGCTTTCTTTGTGTGAAAATGCCTCCTTGGCTCCACGTGGCCATACCTGTGTGTTCAATCATCTTCCATCATGTCACAATGGCCTCCTTGGTCTGAAAAACGTCCACTCGAGTCACAGTGGCTCCTTGGTTCCATGCGGTTCTGTTAGGCCAAAATGGAAACATTGCTTTCTTCATGTCACAATGGCTCCCTGGCTGCATATGGCCTTACCTGTTGGTTTCATCATCTTCCATCATGTCACAATAAGTCCCTGGTCTGAAAAACCTCCTCTATGTCACAATTGATCCTTGGATCCATGTGTCCTATTTCATGGGTTCAATCATCTTCCATCATGTCACAAAGGGTTCCTCGGTTAATCGCCGTGGCTCCTTGCTTCCCTGTAGTTCTGCATTCCAAAATGGAATCCTTACATTCTTCGTGTCACAATGGATCCATGAAGCCATATGGCCTTTCCTGGGAGTTTGAGCATCTTCCATCATATCACAATAACTCCTTGGTCTGAAAAACATCCACTGTGACACAGTGGCCCTTTGGTTCCATGTGCCATGTGGTCCTGTGGTATCACAATGGAGTCCATGTTTTCTTCATGTTAAAAGGACTCCTTGGCTGCATGTAGCCTCACCTCGGAGTTCAATCATCTTCCATCACGTCACCATAATCTCCTTGGCTTGAATAAGCACTACAGTGTCACCAGGGTTCCTTCATTCCCTGAGGCCTTACCCGTGAGTTCAATAATCTTCCATCATGTCACAATGGTCTCCTTGGTCTGAAAAACCTCCACTGTGTCACAGTGGCCCCTGGGTTCCATATGCCATGTGGTTCTGTCATGCCACAATGAAGTCTTTGCTTTCTTCGTGTCAAAATGACTCCTTGGCTCCATGTGGCCTTACCAGTGAGTTCAATTATCTTCCATCATGTCACAATGGTCTCATTGGTCTGAAAACCTGCACTGTGTCACAGTGGCTTCTTGGTTCCATGCGGTTACGTTGTGTCACAATGGAAACCTTGCTTTCTCCTTTTTACAATGGCTCCTTGGCTCCATGCGGCCTTACCTCTGAGTTCAGTCATCTTCCATCATGTCACAATAATCTCCTTGGTTTGAGAAAGCTCCAGAATGTCACCATGGTGCCATGATTCCATGTGGCCTTACCTGTTGGTTCAATCATCGTCCAACATTTCACAATGGTCTCCTTGGTTTCAAAAGGATCAGCTGTGTCACAGTGGCCCATGGCTTCCATGCGGTTCTGTTGTGTCACAATGGCAACCTTGCTTTCTTCATTTCACAATGGCTCCTTGGCTCCATGCAGTCTTACGTGTTAGTATAATCATCTTCCATCATGTCACAATAATTCCTCTGTCTGAAAAAGCTCCACTGTGTCGCAGTGGCTCCTTAGTTCCAGGCATTCTGTTGTTTTACAATGGAATCCTTGCTTTCTTTGTGTCATAATGGCTCCTTGGCTGCATGCGGCCTTACCTGGTGGTTTAATCATCTTCCATCATTTCACAATGGACTCCTTTGTTTGAAAAAGCTCCACTGTGTCACAGTGGCTCTTTGACTCCATGTGGCCTTACCTTTTGGTTCAATCATCTTCCATCATGTCAAAATGGTCTCTATGGTTTCAAAAAGCTCCACAGTGCACAGGTGTCCCATTGATCTATGCAGTTGAGTCGTATCACACTGGAATCCTTGATTTCTTTGTGTCACACTGGATCCTTGGCACCATATGGCCTTTCCTGTGAGTTTGATCATCTTGCATCATGTCACAATGGTCTTCTTGGCCTGAAAAAGCTCAAATGTGTCACTGTGGCACATTGGTTCCATGTGGTTCTGTTAGGCCACAGTGGAATCCTTGCTTGTTTCTTTTCACAATGGCTCCATGGCTCCATGTGGTATTACCTGTTGGTTTAATCATCTTCCATCATGTAGCAATAATTCCTTGGTCTGAAAAAGCTCCACTGTGTCATAGTGGCCCTTTGGTTCCCTGTGCCATGCGGTTCTTTCTTGTCACAATGGAGTCTATGCTTTCTTCGTGTCAAATCGACTCCTCAGCTCCATGTGGCCTTACCTCTTCCTTCAATCATCTTTCATCATGTCACAATATTCTCCTTGGTTTGAAAAAGCTCCTCTGTGTCACAATGCCTCTTTTGTTCCATGTGGCCTTACCTCTGAGTTCAATCATCTTCCATCATGTCACAATAATCTCCTTGGTCAGAAAAAGCTGTACAGTGTCACCATGTCTCCTTCATTCCATGTGGCCTTACGCATGGGTTCATTCATTTTCCATCATGTGACAATTGTCTCCTTGGTTTGGAAAAGCTCAACTGTGTCACAGTGGCCCCTTAGTTCCATGTGGTTCTGTCATATCACAATGGTATCCTTGATTTCTTCATGTCACAATGGTCTCCTTGGTTTCAAAAAGCTCCACTGGGTCACAGTGGCCCCTTAGTTCCATGCGATCTTGTTGTGTCACAACGGAAACCTTGCTTTCTTCATGTCACAATGCCTCCTTGGCTCCATGCGGCCTTACCTGTTGGTTCAATCATCTTCCATCATGTGTCGTGGTTTGACATGGAAGTGATTTTTTCAGGAAGTTGGTCAAACCAATCAGTGGTCAAGTTTGGATATTGGCACCTGAAGTGACCACTGAAGATAGGGATACGCCTCTGAGAACACAGGGTGTTAAAGGAGGAACTCCCAAGAGCTCGCTCTCTTTGGTTCCTGTCAGGGTGCAGTGCAGATCTCCCCAGCCCAGCCATGGGGCTGGGCGGGGGAGGGGGAGCCATGAGGCCTGGTCGCGGTGAGCTGAGGGGTAGAAGGACTGGAACCGAGACAGCTCCTGTGGACGGAAGGGTGGAGAGAAGTGGAGATGTCTTTGTCATTCCCCCCTAGAGGGAAGAGACAGAGAGTCCGGATGGCACCTGTAACTTTGCCGGCGCGGAGGAGAAGGATGTGGGGGTAAGGCGCCCAGCCTTGGCCTTGGGAATCGGCTGCTGGGCAGAGATTTCAGCCATCCAGGGAGTCTGAACTTTTAACCCTTTCCTGAGAAATTAAAGCTTTGTAAAATATTACTCCTCCTTGATTTGAAGTAGAAGAGAGACAGTCTGGGATCCAAGATGATGGAAGAGGAAATTTTTGAGTTGGAAGGAGATGATGGAGTGGCTTGTGGCTGGACTTTTCTTGTTAGCCATAGACTGAACCAAATTCTCCTGAGAGAGGCTGTACTTAGTGGGGTGCGTTGGTAGGCCAAGAGATCTGTTTCAGTGACTACCAACAGAAGAATGGAGAGAAGAGAGGAAAGTTGAAAAGGGTGTGGAGAGGCCCTCAGTCTTCAGAGAAGAAGAAGAGAAGAAGATCTCTGTTCTTGCACCCTCTTCCAAAGGGGAAAATGGGGGGGGGGGACTGTAGTCCCGGGATGAGAAACTGAACTGTTATTTTTCTTGGTCCTTGGCAAAGCATCCTTAAAGGAGCCCTGTGAGCAGTCTGTCCATGCACGGTGGTGAGAGCACTGTGACATGGAAAGGAGAGTGTCACCATGGCAGCTGTTCTCCGGGCGGTTGCCATGTGTGACATGCAAACACAAGAGTGGCAATTGTGTTTCCTGGGGGGTCTGTGGCACAGGAGAGACTCCCGTCTCCCTTGAAAGATTGAGTATTTGAATATCTGAAGGGTGGCAACTTGGTCAGGATCCTGGGTGGTGTCTCATCATGGGTTTGTTTGGAAATTAGGTGGGAGGAGGAGGGGTGTTCAGGGAGGTCTTCATCCAAGATTTAATGTTTGTCATTTTCAAAGTAGTAGTAGTTTAATAAAGTTTTCTACCTTGTTATCAAGCTTGGGCCTGCTCTGCTCTGTTCCTGATCACATCTCACAGCAATTATTTAGGAAGGTGTAATTTCATGGGGGGCGCTGGAATTGCGCCAGTGTCAAACGATGACAGGTGCTTTTTCAGACCAAGGAGACCATTGTGACATGATGGAAGATGATTGAGCCCACAGGTAAGGCCACATGGAATCAAGGAGCCACTGTGACACTGTGGAGCTTTTTCAAACCAAGGAGTCCATGGTGACATAATGGAAGATTATTGCACCCACATGTAAGGCCGCACAGATCCAAGAAGCCATTGTGAAAGGTAGAAAGCAAGGATGCCATTGTGGAATACAGAACTGCATGGAAGCAAGGGGCCACGGCGATAAACCGAGGAACCCTTTGTGACATGATGGAAGATGATTGAACCTACAGGTAAGGCCACATGGAACGGAGGAGCCATGGTGACACTCTGTAGAGCTTTTTCAATCACAGGAGACTATTATGACATGATGGAAGATGATTGAATTCGGAGGTCAGGCCACATGAAGCCAAGGAGGCATTGTGACATGAAGAAAGCAAGGATTCCATTGTGGCCTAACAGAACCACATGGAACTAAGGAGACACTGTGACACAGTGGTGCTTTTTCAGACCAAGAAGATGATTGTGACATGATGGAAGATGAATGAACACATGCGTAAGGCCACATGGAGTCGAGGATCCACTGCGACACAGTAGAGTTTTTTTAAAACAAGGAGATAATTTTGAGATGATTGAAGATGTCCATACCAAAGGAAAGGCCAACATAAGCCAAGGAACCAGCGTGACATGAAGAAAGCAGGGATTCCATTGTGGTGTAAATGAACCTCACGGAACCAAGGGGCCACTTTGACACAGAGGAGCTTTTTCAAACTCAGGACACCATTGTGGCATGATGGAAGATGATTGAACTCAGGAGAAAGGACACATGAAGCAAAGGATCCATTGTGACAGAGTAGAGCTTTTTCATAGCAAGGAGTTATTGTGACATGGTGGAAAATGATTGAACACAGAGGTAGGACCGCATGGAGCTAAGGAGCCATTGCGACACAGTGGAGCTTTTGGAAACCAAAGGGACCATTGTGACATGATGGAATGGGATTGAACCAACAGGTAAGGCCACAAGGAACGGACGAGCCATGGTGACACTGTAGAGCTTTTGCAATCCAAAGAGATTATTATGACATGATGGAAGATGATTGAACTCCGAGGTAAGGCCACATGGAGCCAAGCAGGCATTGTGACATGAAGAAAGCAAGGATTCCATTGTGGAATACAGAACCACATGGAACCAAGGGGCCACGGCAATAAACCATGGGACCCTTTGTGACATGATGGAAGATGATTGAACCCAAGAGAAAGGACACATGGAGCCAAGGATCCATTGTGACACAGTGGAGCATTTTCAGACCGCGGAGACCATTGAGACATGATGGAAGATGTTTAAACCTACAAGCAAGGCCACATGAAATGGAGGAGCCATGGTGACACTGTAGAACTTTGCAATCCAAGGAGACTATTATGACATGATGGAAGATGATTGAACTCGGGGGTAAGGCCACATGGTGCCAAGGAGCCATTGTGACATGAAGAAAGCAAGGATTCCAGTGATGCCTAATAGAACCACATCGAATCAAGGAGCCACTGTTGAATAGTGGAGCTTTTTCAGGCCAAGGAGTCCATTGTGACATGATGGAAGATGGACTGAACTCACAGGTAAAGCCACATGGATCCAAGGAGGCATTGTGACATGACGAAAGCAAGGATTCTGTTGTGGCACATGGAACCAAGGAGCCACTGTGGACTAAGGAGACCATTGTGACATGATGGAAGGTGATTGAACTCATAGATAAGGCCACATGGAGCCAAGGAGTCGTTTTGACATGAAGAATGCAAGAACTCCTTTGTGACGCGACAGATCCGCATGGCGCATGGAACCAAGGGGCCACAGTGACATGGTGAAAAATGATTGAACGCAGATGTACGACCACATGGAGCTAAGGAGCCAATGTGACATAGAGGAGCATTTTCAGACCAAGGAGTTATTGTGACACGATGGAAGATGATTAAACCAACAGGTAAGCCCACATGGAACGGAGGAGCCATGGTGACACTGTAGAGCTTTGCAATCCAAGGAGGCAATTATGACATGATGGCAGATGATTGAACTCCGAGGTACGGCCACATGGAGCCAAGGAGGCATTGTGACATGAAGAACGCAAGGATTCCATTGTGACATGAGAGAACTGCATGGAACCAAGGGGCCGCTGTGACACAGTGGAGGTTTTTCAGACCAAGGAGACCATTGTGACATGATGGTAGATTATTGAACCAACAGGTAAGGCCCCATGGTATGAAGGAGCCATGGCGGCACTGTAGAGCTTTTTCAAACCAAGGAGATTTAGTGACGTGATGGAAGATGTTTGAATCCAGAGGTAAAGGACACATGGAGACAAGGAGGTATTGTGACATTAAGAAAGTAGGGATTCCATTGTGGCTTAACTGAACCACATGGAACCAAGGAGCCACTGTGACACATTGGAGCTTTTTCAGACCAAGGAGACCATTGTGACATGATGGAAGATGATTGAACCAACAGGTGAGGCCATAGGGAATGAAGGAGCCATGGTGACACTGTGGAGCTTTTTCAAACCAAGGAGATTATTGCGACATGATGGAAGATGATTGAACCCAGAGGCAAGGCCGCATGGAGCGGAGGAGCCATTGTGACACAATAGAGCTTTTTGAAACCAAGGAGACCATTTTGACATGATGGAAGAGGATTGAACTCACAGGTAAGGACACATGGAACGGAGGAGCCATGGTTACACTGTAGAGCTTTTTCAATCCAAGGAGATTATTATGACATGATGGAAGATGATTGAACCCAGACGTAAGGCCGCATGGAGCCAAGGATGCATTGTGACATGAAGAAAGCAAGGATTTCAGTGGTGCCTAACAGAACCACTTGGAGCCAAGGATCCATTGTGACACAGTGGAGCTTTTTCAGACGAGGGACTTATTGTGACATGATGGAAGATGATTGTACCAACAGGTAAGGCCGCATGGAGCCAAGGAGCCATTGTGACATGAAGAAAGGAAAGTTTCCATTGTGACACAACAGAAACGCATGGAACTTAGAGGCCACTGTGACACAGTGGAGCTTTTTGAAGCCAAGGAGGCCATTGTGATATGATGGAAGATGAATGAACCCATGCGTAAGGCCACATGGAGCCGAGGAGGCGTTGTGACATGAAGAAAGCAAGAATTCCAGTGGTGTCTAACATTACCACATGGAATCAAGGAGCCACTGTGAAACAGTGGAGCTTTTTCAGACGAAGGAGGCCATTGTGACATGATGGAAGATGATCAAACTCACAGGTAAGGCCATATGGTGTCATGGAGCCATTCTGAAACGAAGGAAGCAAGGATGCCATTGTGATACGACAGAACCGCATGGAACTAGGGGCCACTGTGTCACAATGGTGCTTTTTGAAACCAAGGAGACCATTGTGACATGGTGGAAGATGATTGAACCAGCAGGTAAGGCCACATGGAGCCAAGGAGGCATTGTGAAACGAAGAAACCAAGGTTTCCATTGTGGCCTAACAGAACCACATTGAAACAAGGGGCCACTGTGACACATTGGAACTTTTTCATACAAAGGTGACCATTGTGACATGATGGAAGATGATCAAACTCACAGGTAAGGCCATATGGTGCCCAGGAGCCATTGTGACATGAAGAAAGCAAGGATTCCTAACAGAACCACATGGAACCAAGGGGCCATTGCGACACAGTGCAGCTTTTTCAGACCAAGTAGTTATTGTGACATGATGGAAGATGATTAAAGCAACAGGTAAGGCTGCATGGAGCCAAGGAGCCATTGTGATATGAAGAAAGGAAGGTTTCCCTTGTGACACAACAGAACCGCATGGAGCTAAGGTGCCACTGCTCCAACACAAGGTTTCAGCAATTTCCAGAGTTTTTTACCATACACACACACACACACACGCACACACAATTCTCCCTCCCCTCCTGCCCTGCAAATACGATGAGGGGATGCAGCACCACTGCTGCAGCTGAGCCTGTGCAACTGCACTGCAGGAAGGGAGGGCCCGTCCGGGCCCAACCCTCCTCGGTGTTCATCTCAGCTCTTCTCCCCACCTGGCCCATCTCCTTCTTTAGCTTTCTATCTCCCTAGTTCACATTTACTATTAAATAATGTCTGTGCTATTGACTCTGGCATATGGTCTTTCTTGCCTCTTAATTCATGCAGAGGCTTCTCTTAATCATCAAATCTTTACTCCATCATTATCCACACTGGAGTTAGGAAAAGCTGCACATTTATACCTTCATTGAGATCCAAGGGTCACTAGTGGTTCAGCCTCCCAAATTCTCTTCACATCTTTTTTGACATGGTAGTCTTCAGCACATGAGTGCTGTCATTGTAGAACTCAGAAATTTGTGTCTTTCTTGAAACTAAAGGGTGCAGGGGAAATGGAGCCGACATTTGGAGACAGGCAGGAAGTAGAATGGGATGTCAAAGCCAGCACCCAGGAAGAAGAGGGGCCACCAGGTGCTGGCTGGAGGTAACTGAGCTACTGCTCAGTCCTCTGCTTCTTGCTCATCACAGGACTGGTCAAGCCAGAAGCCCAAGGCCGTTTCTACAACAATAACAAAACAATTCATTAATCTCTGACCCGGAACAGGTTTTGCTCCCATTCTAAAAAAGCAGGATTTGTTAACTGGCAAAGGTTGAAAACCCATGTTTTTTAAATAAAAATATCTGTCAAACATGGAAGATCTCCAGGTAAATATCGGCTCTATTGCATTCCTAGTTTCTCATCTTAGCACATAGCAAGTCCTTCTCCAAGTCTACTGCTAAAAGGTTTTGGGAGGTAGACACTCCCTTCAGCAGCTCCAGCAAAGCCTCCCCCAAAGGGGAGGTCCAGTAAGTTTTATCTAGGTCCCAATTTCTGCTTGCACACACCAGGAAAAGACTCAGCTTTTGCTGTCAAACACCCACATGATTTACTGAAGAGGCACCTGGCTGTTTTAGAGTCTCATGTGTTAGAAATGAGATTAGTGCTTCACTATTAGAACCCAGGAGTACAGGGTGTGATGGTTGGTTGTGAATACTCATCAAGATTAACAAAGACAGCAGTCACACGTCAAGAAACTCTTGTGCTTCTAGGTACAGTTGTCTTAAATCCAGCAAGAGTACAGGGTGTGATGGTTGATTGTGAATTCTCATCAGGATGAACAAAGACAGCAGCCACATGTCAAGAAACTCTTGTGCTTTTATGTGCAGTTGTCTTAAATGCAGCAGGCTACCTGCTGTGCAGACTCAAAAGCTGTTGGCTAACAAGCCCTTAAATTTGTACAAGAGAGTTTCACAAGAGGTCACCAACAAGCCCTCACTGTTGCTCAGTGCCCTTCAATCATCTCTCAGCTCCTCCTAAGGACCTTCTCAAAGCTGCTGACTCACAAGCCACAACACATAGCCACAAGCTCCCCACACCCCCAGCAAACTTCCCAACTGAGGATGGAGTAGAACAGGACAGCCGTGTGTGCCCTGGCAGAGTGAGGGAGGAGAGAAATAGAGGCAGAGGAAGGACTGAGGGAATATCACCATTCTGCAGATCCTGTGTTGGTGCAGCCACGTGGATAGTGCAGAGCTGGAGTCAGCAATGAGAGTGACAGAGAGACAGGGACAAGAGAGCGAGAGGGCCCCATCTGCCCTGCCCTGGTGCAGCCTCTTATGGACAGGAGATTTTTCCTGCAGAGCCAGCCCTTTGAGGCCTTCTCCAGGGAATGGGTTGAGGGTGGGGACTGAGCTCAAGTCTTCAGGCAGAGCAGAAATTTGGCTCAGGACAGTGCTGCTCCACCCCTGCAGGATCCTCTCATCACAGCCTTCCTGTCACAGCACTCAGAAAGTCTGAGGCAAAACACGCTTAGGCCTGGTCCTGCACATTCACACCACAGCTTTTATACCACCAGCAAGTCTGCTGAAACTTAATACAGAGTACAGAATTTTTAAAAATGCACAAAATACCTGAGCAGGTCTTGCGGGAGCATCTCTCTCAGAAGGCCCTGGAGATGTCGCTTGGCTGCTGCTGGTGGGGTTCTGAGATGGAGCTGTTTTTCTGTAAGGACGGTCCGATACTTCAAGTTACAAGGCCAAAATATCAACTGCCATAGTCCTTTCCTTGCAGACCTTCAGTGCCAGGACTCAAGGAAACAGCATGAAGCTGAGTTGAGGGAGCTTTAGGCAGGATATCAGGAAAACATTTGTGCCCCAGAGGGTGCTTGAACACTGCAACAGGCTCCCCAGGCCAGTGGCCACTGCAGCAAGGCTTCAGGAAGTGTTTGGACAGCACTCTTGGGCACCTGGTGTGATTCTTGTGGTGTCCTGTGCAGGGCCAGGGTCCTGGCAGGTCTCTGCTATCTCAGCATATTCTAAGAACCTAGGCTTCATTTCCCAGGGCTTTCTTCTGAAAAGGCTCTTTTCCTTCCCCAAAAGACTGAACTTACCTAGAAAGTATTAACTTCAAATTCGCTTGATCGATTTTACTGTAGCCAGGCCAATCAGTCTGAAGGGCTTGAAACAGATGCTCCTTCAGGCTGAAGGAATTATCCTTTGCGTTCAGGTCGGCAACCTACAGGCAGACATTTCGGAAAACAAATGTTCATTACACCTCTATGCAAACTACAGAAATCTAAATGGGCTACTTCAGTTGGGATGGCAAAACATGGCTCTCATTATATTGTGAATGTCTTCAGGGTGAAAAAATCCCTGCCACTGCCCTGGGCAAACACAGCAACAAACTTCACAGGCTCAGGGAATCAGTTCCTTACAGCCACTGTAGGATCAACTGAAAGTGTATCCATGTTGAATTTGAGTCCTTTGACTAGGTTCCAAAACGCTTTTCCCTAGCTAAAGAGAAAATATTCCTATTTGATATATTAATGCTTGCATTATTCAGCACAAGCCTATGTGGATGGGGAATATTTAGAAAGGAAGGAAGGATCTACTACATCTTTCAATGGGTGTGCATTGTATGAAAGCCTATGAGAAGGAAATCCCAGTGGAACTTAACTCAAAGGAGTATTGGAAAAGTCTCTAATTTAAACAGGTGAGGAAGCAGTAAAATGATGAACAGCAGAATAGCATGATGGAAGAGGTGCTGGCACAAGCTCCACGATCTCACCTCCTGAAGGATTTTGCCAAGGGAATCCTTGTCCTTTTGCCTGACTCCATCTCTCTGAAGCCGAGCAAGTAACTCTGGCTCCTTGTAATCCCTCAGAGCAAGTAAATGAATCACCCTGTCCCTGTAGGGTCGGCCGTAAACAGCAGCGCAACCGCTCCAGTCGATGTCTGCAAGTCTCACAGGCATCATCCTCTTCTTCTCAGGCACAGGACCTGAATTGCTTTGTTGGGCTCCTCTGACGTCTGCTTTTCCTCCTAAAGTGAGGGAAAACCAGAAACAAATAGTTCAAATTGGAGGTTTGGAGAAGGCAAGCAAGTTGATTCAAAAGCATGTACCAAGACTGTTGAGCCTCTATTTGTTCGGCATTTACAGATCTCCAAGAATCCAAACAGTAAAGCATTAAAAAGAAACCGTCATTAAAAGCTGGTAAAGGAGTGATACTGGATGGGAAGTTTTTATGAAAAATTATTTTTATGCATGATGCTTTTATATGATTTCCCCAGTTTGTAAGCTCAAGCACTGAGCTATATCTAGAATGACATGGACAGTGGGATTAAGTGCACCCTCAGCAAGTTTGCCAAACCCAGAGGCATGGGATGCCATCCGGAAGGACCAGGAAGTGGGGCCCTTGCAACCTCATCAGATTCAACAAGGCCAAGTGAAAAGTGCTGCATCTTTGGGGTTGGGGCATTCCCTGGCACCAAGACAGGCTTGGGGATGAAGGTGGGGAGGACTTGGAGGTGCCGGTGGAGGGGAGGTTAGATATGTCTAAAAAACCATACAGACATCCAGTAAAAAATGAAATGGAAGCATATCTAAAAGTGGTCCATCGCTTTAATACCCTTTGCACTTGGACCGTGTGACTCCTTTTCTGCTTGGGTCCTGCACTCTCTGCTCATCTCTTTGGCTTTGCTCATGGCAAGCGAATTCCAAAGGATGGAGTTTTTTCACTCTGTCTAACTCTGTTTTCTCACCTTTGGAGTTGGGAGTCTTCCCCTGCACCCTGACAGGCACTGGGATTCCAGACGGAGTCCGAATTTTATCTTTCTCTTGTAGCTCATGGGTGGAGGTGGAAATGGAGCTGACACTTGGCGACAGGTTCAAAGGTGAGCAGGATGTGGAAGGCAGGTCCAAGGAAGAAGGAGAGTGGCCACCAGCTGCTGGCTGGATATGACTGGGCTCTTGGTCAATCCTCTGCTTCTTGGTCATCACAGGACTGATAAAGGCAGAAGCTAGAGGCTGTTTCTGCAAAGATGATCCCAACTAGTTTTGCTCTGAAAAAGCAGCATTTCTGACCTGGCAATGGTTGAACACACACCTTTCTTACCTAAAACGGCCTGTCATACAAGGAGGTGCTGCAGCTAAATATGTTCGCTATTTCATTCCTACTTTCTCACCTGAGTATTCAGCAAGTCCTCCTCCAACTCTGTAGCTAAATGGCTTTGGGAGAAAAACATTCCCTTCAGCACCTCTATCAAAGGCTTCCCCAAAATGAGGAGCTCAGGTTGGCTTTATCTTGCTCCCTATTTCTGCTTAGACACACCAGGAACACACTCAACTCTTGCTGTCACACACCCACACGATTCACTAAAGCAGCCCCAACAAGCCGCCGGTGCAGTGCTGATCACAGCGTGTCCAGTGCAGAGATGATAACAACAGAGAGAATCCCCAGTCTGGCTGCAGGTCTCATTGCTGCTGTTCTCCAAAGGAAACCCTGGGTCACAGCCTCTTCCCTACCAAGCACACGCTGCTCCCACCCGTGCACATCAGCAGCTCAGAGCAGGACTGCCAGACACAGCTCTGTGCCAGCCCGCTGACAGAAATGCTGTGGGCATGGAGGTAGGACATAAGAGGATGCTGGGCACTGCAGCATTTCCTGCTCTGGCTGGGAAAAGAGCTAGGGAAAACCAGAGCTGTGTCCTCCCTCCTGTTTAAAGAGAATTCTTTAAGGTATAGAAAATATACCTTTCATGCAGTGTTTTCCAAGATTCTTTCAAACCTTTTTCCTTGCCCTCTTGTACTGGCCATCTCTTGATTTTAAGCCTGACAAGTCCAAGGTATTCCCTGATGATTCAGACTCCCCTCCTCACACGTGGGATAGCCTGAATCGAAATGGGAGTCTAAATGCTGCTTAGGACAGAAAAACAAGTTTCCTACAAATGCCTCAGTACTGGAATTTGTCCTTATGCTAGACTTCCCTAAGATTTCTCTTCAAACAGTAGCACTGGCATTACCGTGCATGATTTAGGTACTAGAGCTGCCATGTCATCAAGAACCCTGCACATACACAGCTAGGTACCAAAAACATGTCCACACCTTGTCCTTAGCAGAGTTTCCTACGCACCATAAGAAACAAGTCATGTGTGCAAGCTTGTGGCAGGCTTTGACATTGTAAGCATCTTGAAAAGTATACAGGAATCCCATTAGAAGTACACACTTCGGGTTTATATGATATAAAGACAACACTACTGCTTCATATCACAGCTTGGACACCAAGAGCAAGTGGGATAAAACATCATCTAGGGTAGAGAATGTTTAAAAATTCACAAAATACCTGAGCCGTTCTCGGTGGAGTATTTCTTTCAGAAGGTCCCAGAGACGGTGACTGGCTGGTGCTGGTGGCATTTGGAGATGGAGATGTTTTTCTGTAAGGATGGTCCAACATTTCGGGTTACAAGGCAAAAATATCAGCAGTCATCGCTCTTTCCTCACAGCAAAAACAGACCTTCATTTCCCAGAGGGTTTTTTTGAAATGGCTGTTGTCCTGACTGAACTTACTGAAAAAGGGTCACCTCCAATGTCTTTCTATCTCTTTCACCGTAGCCAGGCCAATCAACCTGAATATCTTTGAAGAAATGTTCCTTCAGACTGAAAGAATTCTCATTTGCATCCAGGCTGGCTAGCTACGGGCAGACATTTAAAACGTCAATATTCATTACACCTAAAGGCAGACTACAGATGTAAAACTGGTAGTGCAAAGCTAAAGCAAAGCTGAAAAGAAAATCATGCACCAGTTTTCCAGGACTTTTGTTTGATGTGAAGAACAAAGCAGCTGTCATGTAAGAGGCAACAAGATTAAACAGCTGTGGTCCATTTGGGCTGTAGAAATTTGGATGTAAGTAAATGCCAAAGTGCTGCAAGCATGGAGGAAATGGATGCTATGAAAACCTCTCCCTGCACCAGAGATCCAGGTTTTTTGGTCTTTAATGCAGCTTTGAGAATCAAGGTACACTATGCCAGAACTCTCAGTCTTCACCATTTGAAATACATGGAGAGGCCAGGTTTTTCCTTTCTGTCTTCCTTTTCTTTTGAGTAGGACCTGGAGAACATCATCTCCATGAGCAAGTCCATATTTTTCCACCCTCAGGAGGACACCTGCTGCCCTCTTGTTTCACCCAGCTACATTGCCATGGCAGAGCACAGCCTGGACCTGTAACGGGGCATGTTTTCATCATCCCATGAAGCACCACAGGATGCTGGCATTTGTCTCTGCAAACAGAACTGCTTTTCTTTCTCAAGTGTCTGCTCAGAGGAAACTACAGCTTCCTATGGAACTCTTACAGGAGATAACCTACCTAGAGCTACACTTCAACAGCTTAAAAGTAACAAAGATACCCAGAATCAGGAATTCACTTCTTAAAATCAGAACTAAGGCTGTGTGGAAAGAGAAGGAAGGCTGTGAGTATAAGAGCTCAGCAAGTTCTCCCTACTGGTTTTTCATGTATAGCAAAAAATAACACCACCTCCCCATGAAGTTAAGAAAAATGTGAATAACCGTTTTCAGGATGTAGTGCTGTTCACAAAGCCCTTTCAGAATGCAAACCAGTATCTTGAGGCAGTTCACACTGCAAACAAGAAACTACTCCTTCAAAATCTCCTTAAACATTAACAAGAAGAAACAGAAAGGAGAATTTTCTTTCATCTCTTGCCCTCTAAGGAGCTGAGCTTTGAAATCTTACCATCACTTTTTTCCTAGCTAAAAATGAAATATTGCTACTTGATACGTTAATGCTTGCATAATTCAGCAACAGCCTACACTGACGGGGACTATTGAACAAGGAAGGAAACAGCCACTGCATCCTTCAGTCAATGTGAATTGGATGAATGGCTGTAATAAAGAAATACCAGTGGCACTAAAAGGACAACTGGAAAATTATGAGAAATAATAGATGCCAAGGAAGTTGAAGACTCAATCCACACAAGAGCAAAGAAACTCTGTGCTCAAAGTTGGGCCACCACCTTTCTCATGTAGGATTTGCCTGGAACACCCTTCCCTGGAAGGCAACCCCCACAGACCCCAGTAGAAGCAAATACCATTGAGAGGCCACCAAGTCCGTTCAAATGAAATACTGTCCTGTGCAGCTACCAAAATTCTCTCCTCTGAAACTTGTCCCAGGGTATTTTAAGGACCTCAGCTAAGTGTTTCACCCACTTGAGAGTTTCACCCTGTGAAGTTACTTCATCAAGCAGTTCAACAGTGCAAGGAAAAGAGGGAGGATTCAAATAAGACATGAGAAGCAACAACATTACAAAGAATTTATCACTGCCAGCTATTCTAGTAAAACAACAACAAGTTTTGAGGATTTCTTTCTTTTTGTCACATGGACTTGCAGTTGCGTGGAAACTGGGTAAAATTTATGGGAAAATGTAAACAAGGTGCATTTCCTGAGCCTCTCATTAGATTCTAATTGAAACCTGAAGTAAGACCGCTAAGAGTTAGCATTGCAGGCAGCAGCTCCAGGATCTCACCTCCTGAAGGGTCTTTCCAAGGGATTCCTTGTCCTTTTCCACAACTCCCTCTCTCTCTAAGCAGGCAAGTAGCTTTGACTTCTTGTAATTCTTCAGAGCCAGTAAATGAATCACCCTGTTTCTGATGGGTCGTTGAGAAACAGTACTGAAAGGTCTCTGGAAGAATTTTGCAGGGTTCGTGGGCATGGTTCTCTTTCTCTCGGGCACAAGATCTGGAGAGCTGTGTGGGGCTCTCCTGAGCTCTGGTATTTTCACTTCAGTAAAGAAAAAACAGAAAACGAATTGTCAAATGGGGAGTGGGAGGAAGCAAGGTAGTTGACGCAAAAGGATGTACCAAGACTGTTGAAACTCTATTTGTTCAGAATTTATAGATCACTACGAATCCAGACAGTAAAGCATTAGGAAGGAACAGTCATTAAAAATGCCATGTAAAGGAGCGATACTGGAGGGGAGGTATTTATGAAAAACTCTTTATATGCATGGTGGTTTTCATTTGATTTCTCCTCTTTGTAAGCTCAAGCACTGAGCTATGTCAAGAATGATATGGACAGTGGGATTAAATGCACCTTTGGCAAGTTTGACAACACCAGAGGCCTGGGATGCCATCCAGAGGGACATGGAGAACCTTGGCAAGTAGGGCCCTGGGAACCTCATCAGATTCAACAAGGCCAAGTGCAAAGTGCTGCATCTTTGGAGTTGGGACAAGGCCTGTCCCTGCTGGGCAGGGATGCTGCGATGGGATGGGGCGGCTGGGATGAAGGTGGGGAGGACTTGGGAGTGCTGGTGGATGAGAGGCTGGGCATGAGCTGGCAACGTGTGCTGGCAGCCCAGAAAGGCAACCGTGTCCTGGGCTGCATCAGGTGAAGCGTGGCCAGCAGGTCAAGGGAGGGGATATGACGCAGCAGGCGCTGTTTTGAAACCAGGAACTCCTGCTTAGTGGCTGCTGGAGACTTCATGCGTATTGGTGAGAAATCCGGGAGCTTTGTCCCTGCCATCACACACACGGAGACTGACCTTTCTTTACACGCTCCTTCAGTCTTTCAATGTAGGTCAAATTTTTAATGCCTTTCTCCACTTCCTGTTCCTTGGACCATGCCTCTCTGGTATTTGTCTGCAAACCTAATTGCAAAAACATCACACACTTCAATTATTGAGAACACTGTAAACATGCCAGTTGTCGAGTGAAGACACTACTAATGTTTGAGAAGTTCAATCCAATGTGGATAGAGAAACTTCCCACAGCATTCAAACAAAACACCTCCTAAAACCATACCCCTGAATGACTTTTAAAGAAAATTACCTGAAACCATAACCAAGCATTAAGATGAAAATTAGGTAAGAGTTCTTCACCCAGAGGGTGATCAGGCATTGGGACAGGCTCCTCACAAGGCTGCTTATGGTACCAAGTCCACCAGAGATCAGAAAACATTTGGACAAGTTCCACAGGCACCTGGTGGGATTCTTGGGGACACAGCTGCACTTGCATATCCTTGTGGATCCCTTCCAACTCTGATTCTGATTCTCTGATTCTGTGACAAAGCCCAGTCCCTAACTGGTACTGCATGGAGCAGGTTGCAAAGGCACCCTGTACCCTACCAGCAACCAGACCTGTCTCACCTGAGTTTCTCTGTGCCAGCCTAAAGCCAAAGCGGCACCAAGTTCCACAATTGTCTCACTACTGCCAGTCCTCACACCCCAGTTACTGAATGTTAAATATTCCCTTAGGATCTGTGTAGACCACCACCAAGAATCACACAAATCATCATCCACATGTGAAACAGAACGTCCCCAGGGAGAAATCTGAAGTTTAGCTTTGTCTCTCCGGAAAGCCACCATGATGCTAGTTTAAAATGCTCTGCACGAGGCTAAGACAGAGCAAGAGCTGCACTTGCAGTGGCAGGGAAGTCCCTGCAGGCAGGTGACTGCAGCCACAGCCAGGTGAGAGCCTGCTTTTCTCAGGGCAGCTGGCTGTACCTGGCTCAGCTCACTGCTGCAGGCAGCACCACTGAGTGCCTGTACGGGGAATGTGCACCTCGAGTCTGCCTGGAGCCAGGCTCCTTGGGGAAACAGCACTGAGAGCAGATTAATAACAAATGACATCGCCCAAGCACGTTGTGCTTTGTGGGAAATGCTGGAATCCGTGGGGAAGATGACATCAGCATCTTCCTTTCCATTTCCTTCAAAAGAACCCAACACAGTGTTGTGGCAACACTCGCTTATCAACGACCAAGACAAAAAATTAAATCAAGCAAAGTTTCCCATGCTGACCTTGTGAAATTCTCTACGCAACTTCCTCAAGGTCATTTTCTTTCAATTCCCAATTAAATTTAAAGGATAACGACAGTGCCTAGATACTCCAAAACCAAAAGCTTAGCTACCAAGGCAGTGAATTTAGGTGCATGGAGTGGTCCAAACCTTGACCTCAATGCTCCAAATTGCATCCCATCAAGCAGTATGGGAGCAAGGAAGGACTGGCAGGCTTTCTCAGGGGAAAACAAACCAGTGGCTACATGCAGTGACAAGAGACTGCAAGGTTGACTTGAGGGCATACCACCTCCAGCCAAGATCTCTGAACACAAGAGATCCCCTGTCCCGAGAATATGCTGCAAGACTGAATTACCAAGTTGAAAGTCTTACAGATATTGAGCAAAATGTGAAAGGCAACCATACCTCCAAGTGGGTTATACAATTGGACATTCTGCGCACTTCCATTGTGCAATGCCTCGCTGGCATTTGGCTAAAAGGAAAAAGATATTTTCTGTAAAAACTTCAGCCTACTCTCCATCACTGCTGATTAACTAGGCCCTTCACTTTAAACAAGAGCTGTATTTGAGAAGGCTTGCTGTCACATCACTAAAAAGGGCTGCTTTGACACAGTTCTCCCTCTGCAAGCAGCCGGCTACAAAACTGCCCTGAGAGAGCAACCCTCCCTTAGCCTCTAATGCAGCCTAGCGTTCAAGTAGCAAGTCATCCTTTCCCAATTGCTGGAATTTATAGGCACAGGCTTCCCTTGAAATCAAGTGCCTGAGTACAACTGAACTGGCCAGTGTTCAGCTAACAATCCAGGTGAGAGTGGTTGACAAAAATATAAGAATTTTGGACACGACCTGATGCTGGGATTTATTTGGTATTAAGGAAGCACATCCTGGAGTCAGCTCCAAGAAGAATTTCACCTGCATAAGGTGAATTTTGACTCTCAACAGGCATGAGAGTCAAAATTTCTTTCCTTTCTCTTGTCCTCAGCTCTAGATGCAATTCTTTGCAGGTGTGAAATGGAAGCAGTTTATCCTAGGTTAATCAGATATTACAAAATTTGGGTTGCTTGGCTGATCTCATCATTTAATACAGAATGTATTGCATTCCGCTGGAGGTTAAAATGTTCATCAGCCTAAGTACATTTTTTAATGAAAACAACTACTGCCATCCAACTGCTTCATTCCGTAGGCAAAATTGCCTTAGAAAAAATCTGAAAAGCTATGATAAATGGACTGAAAGATGTGCACTAATTACCATGTGAAGGGAGACATCAATACCGAAGATAGAATATTACTTAATTGAAGAACTGATGTAATTTAGAACCAATGAAGATTCATGGCTTTGGCTGCTAAAAATGCTAAAATTTCTTTGTTTGGAAAAGCTTTGAAAATGGTGTGCATGTAGCTGGAGCTCTCCACTATGCATCACAGCTGAGAACAAAGAAATGGCTACTCCTAGTACTAAAAAGTATTGTTAGAGCGTTTCCTTTCTCCTGATATGTTCGGTGAGTGCAGGGCAAAGACAGAACAATGAGAAATCTATGCATTTTGACCAAGAGCCATGCCCAGAGCATGAATTTCCTGAGTGTCCCAGCATGGAGAACGGCTGACTTTCACTGGCACCTCCTCAATGGCATCCCTGAGAACCACTTCCATCAGAGAACTTCCCACTTCCGCTGGCACCTCCTCCGTGTCATCCCTGTGAGTCGTTTCCACCGGGGCAGCTGCCTCAAAGGGGCCCTTGGAGCACCAGGGGGGCCCCAGCCCTGCCCGACAGGTCCCGCGGGGTCAGCAGCACCTGACACCAACACCACGGCCAAGCCCCCACCGGCTGGCAACCCGCAGAGCCCGACAGCTGCCCCTCACCTGTTGGTCCTGGGACCCCTGGGTCACCCTGACGGGCATCGCAGTGCTCTTGGGGGCCCTGCGGGACGCAGTGCGGGTTGGGGCCCTGCAGAACGCTCTGGATCGTGCCCAGGCCCACAGCTCCGCCATCCCGCTCTGCCTCGGGTGCTCTGGCTCCCACACAGCCACTGATCCTGCTGAAAAATCTGCAAAATGCAAAATATTTGTTAGGAAAATGTGTTCTCTGATGTTTCTCCTTTGTGGCTTTCAAGACTCATCAGCAAGGAGGGAGATTATTCCCATGAAACAAGAAGTAGCCAACAAGCTCTAAGTGATGGCCAGGCCTTTGAAAGGCAGGGTGCTTCTTGGCTGAATTGCCTTGTGGAGGTGTAGGGCTTGACAGGCTTCAGTTTCCTCAGACACAGGGGAGGTTAGCAAGGCTTGGGAAGAAGGGTGTACCACTGATGGTGGACACAAAGAATGGAGAATTTATGGGCACAAGGACATTTGGCAGAATGCCCAAGGAAAGGAACAAACTGATAAAGCCAATGCAGAAACTGTGCTGAATCACCTCCTGTGAGGAAAAAGGCCATTCCAGCTGGGGCAGACCATGGCTATCCACTCAAGAAGCCTCTCACTAAGAAGAAGGGAGAGTCTGAGCATGCAGACTATTGAGCATGAGAAGTGAGAGGATCATTACACAACAGCAGACAGAATATTAATTATGAAGACAACTAGTGAACTTGCAGTCAGTGAACACTAATTCCTTTCTTTGCCAAAATGTAGAAATACAAAGACACTCTGGTTCTTGTGGTGCTGGCTTTGTGAATTTGTCCCTGAGCCCCCCACCTTTCTGCACAGAACTGTAAATAATTACCTCCACTCAGTGTGTGGATTGGCCTCTTGAACAGCGTGTGCTAGAACCAACCAAGCTGGAACAACACTCGCTATCGCTCCAACACCTCCGCTCTCGACGCAGCCGCTGAAGGGTCTGACCGGTCCTGCTGTGTGCTGGTGACAATGGCCACGTGTCCTTGGAAACGGGGAGTTCCATGTTCCAGGCTGGGTGTGATGTCACTGAGGAGCGGGATGCAACACAGTCGGGGCACAGTGAATTCACAATGGGCACACGTGGGGAATGCCCTGCCTTGTCCCATGACCGACTCAGCTCATTTCCAAGTGCAGAAAGGGGTGCTCTGGCCACACCAGTTGCTGCAGTAGCTTTGCAAACCAGGGCTAATGAAGTGTTTCTGCACAAAAGTGCTGCACTTGGCCCTCTCTGAGGCAAAGGAGCAGCTTAACACCCCTAACCAGGGCAGCAAGGTGCAGCCCCCCCGCCCCAGCACTGGGTGATCCTGTCGTGGGCCAGTCAGTCTGTGAGGCTTCCAGCACATACACGGTCACTCAAATATTATCTCTTTGACAAAACCCCCCAGCCTTTCCTCATCCCAGTCTCCTAAAAGGAAACAAGCCAGCAGCAAGCCCAGGCCCCCATGTGCTGTGCAGGTGGAGCTGACCTGGAAAGGCCCACGCTGGCCCTGAGCACAATTACAGGCTGATAATTGTGCTGACTGCAGCTGGCCGTTGGAGTTACTGACACATGCAGATAAACATTTTATACTCAGTTTAAGATGGTTTTATTGTCATTTTCCCCCTACCCAAGATTATTCCTGATTTAAGCCAGCTGGCACCAAAAATAAGTGTTGTCCAGTCATTACAGGGAGAGGGAATAAGAGCATGCAGTTGAGAATGTGTTGAATATTACCATCCAAAGCGCATTTTCAATGACATCTTGTATTTGTTTTCAAGACCATGTCTATACCTACCCATGTCTGATTTCCTGGCTGTCCCACTCACAAGGACAGTGCAGTTTGGGGAAAGAAAGGGAGGCAGCAATTTGTCAAACACCAGAGCCCACACTTGTGTCCCTTTTTGGGAATGACTGGATGGTGTTGATTATGGATCCCCAGTTATGAACTATTGGAAAAGCCTGTGTAGGAATCATTAGAGGAATCCATGGAGGTGTTACACTGGACTCCAGAATGTCCAACAGCCTTTCTATATCTTTTAAAGGTTATTGGTGACAACCCCTGCTCTGCAGTTACCAGATTTGACTGACCCCTTTGCACTGCTCATACGGGAGTGCCTTTGCCTTGCACAGGAACTCCATATTTAGCTCCAAGAATGAAGGAATGAAGGAAGTAACCCTGTGGCATTTTGAGCCTATTTCTCAAAAAACATCAAAACAATGTATTAGAGGGATGGCAAATGCACCTCAGAGCAGGAGCCACCATGGTCCTTACTGAGAGAATGTACTTGAAAATAAATGGGGAAAAAAAGGGACAGTTTATGTGCCACACATGGTTTTGTCTGGTGTAGAGCAAAAAGGAGGTCACTGGTTATCCCTGAGCAGAAGCTGAAAGTAACAGGTGGTACTCCTGGAACAAAAGACCTTGAGACCCAGGCCCCTCAAAAACTTTCTTTGTCCTTGCTGCCTAGAGTGTGCCTAGAGTGACATGTGGGTCACCTTCCTGCCAGTTCAGTATGTGCAGGGCAGAGGGGGGAATGTCAATAAGCGATCGGTTGTCCCAAAGTCCCTTTTGCCGGGGCAGATGCCATGGGGGTCTCTCACCCAGAGAAAGAGCCAGGACCCGCAGGGCAGATCCTGTGTCCTGGATCCGGCCAGGACAGGGGTAATTTTTGCAGCAGCCAGGAGGAGCATGGCCAGGACCTTGGGGTAACTGGCTATCACCTGCCACGTGGCAGGGGGAAATGGAAGGGGTTTGTTTTTTTCTTTCTTTTCTTTCTTTTACTTTTCTTTTTTTTAAACAAAGTCTTTTCCCATTCTTTCTATTAGAAACCATTAACATTTTGTAATAGCCTTTCCTTGCAACCATAACCATTCCAGTATTCTGCATTTCCTTACTTTTTAAAAGTTACTTTCTCCAAAAAGAATCTTTGCAAGCTCACTTTGAACCCAAAACTGATGGTACACCTCCTGCTCCAGCTCCTCTTCCTGCTCCTGAGGGTAAGTCTGCTTTTCAAGCAATTGCAGTCACTGGGATGTGGGTCCCCAGCCAGCGTCTCCCTTCATGCTGCACGGCTTCTGTAGGCAAACAACACTTAAATATAAACATCAGGCGTAGGAATGTGCCCCCTGTTGACAGAGTAAACAAGTTACCCCATGTCTCCTCAAAAAGGAAAAAAGCCCAGAAGGTTCTCTCCTCAGTTTGGTTAAAAGACACCTCATAGGACCTTGGGGACTTCACCTCAAACTTAAGGATAGCTAATTGGACAGGAGCCAAAAAGTCCCACCTAAGCAATTCCCTAGAAAAAGAAGAGAACAAAAGAGTTCATCGCTTTTGTGAAGTGTTTTAGCAGGAGCAAGAACCTCTTGCCCTGGCTCGGGTTTTCTCGGTAAAGAGCTTTTTTATTTTGCCTTTTATTAAAACTTTTTGTTTCCAACACTGTCACAGGAACCATTCTGCTTCTTTATGCCACCTGAGGTAGCTGAGCTACCAAGGGTATAATGCTTATCTCTGAGAGCTTAGGAGACCTGGCTTGAAGAGAAAAAGCATTAATAAGGGAACATGAAAACTAGCGCTAAGAGAAACGTTTTCTGAGACTTTTTTCAGAAGAGAAAGGGGATGGTGAAAGCTAGCACAGGGCTTAAAATTACTACAGTAATTTTTTTTTTCTATTAGTCCCTATTTCCTTGGATATATTTGGTTTTAGTTTGGGTTTGGTAGCTTGGTTGGTTGAATTCTTTTTGTTTTGGGGAGTGATGGTGGTGGATGGGTGCATGTTTGGTTTATGGCTGTTTTTTGGGTTTTTTTTATGTTACTATTTCATATATCTTTCTTTGGTTTTTTTTTTTTTTTTTTAAAGCAAAGATTTTTCCTTCCTTTATGTTATAAACCAATATTTGTAACAGCCTTTCCTTGCAACTACAACCATTTCAGTGTTGAGCAGTTCCTTGTTTCTTAAAATGAAAACATTTTTTAGACTGAAAATTACTTTCTCGGGATAGAATCTTTTTGGGGTTGAATTGGACACCAAGTAGCCAGAGCACCTCCTGCACATGCTCGTGACAGTGATGGTAAGTCTCTTTTTCAAGCAATTGTGGTCAATTGGATGTGGTTCCAAGACAGCATCTCCCTCCATGCTGCACGGCTTCTGTAGGCAAATACAGCAAAACTTACATGTCAACATAATGGAGCAATACAGAAGCAAACAGAAGCATTCTGAGCCATTTTTCAGAAGAGAAAGGGGATGGTGAAAGCTAACACAGGGATTAAAACAGTGATTTCTATGCAACAGGGTTGATAAAGGACTGACCCAAATTTGTAGCGAGCGTGGGTCTCCAGGACGGTTTGGATGGATGAGAGATCTCTGAAGTCAGGTCTTAGAAGATGTGGTTTATTAAAAGGGATGAAAGGCCCTGTTTGGAGTTGCCAGGCGCAACTCGTGGCAGGCCCAGGGAGAGAGGGAGAGGGAAAGAGAGGGAACGAGGGTTCCAGGTGAGGGTCCCAGGGGAAGGTCCAAGAGAGCGTCCAGTCCCTTGGGCACACCTTATCAGGGGGCTGCAAGGTGGGCTGGAACAGGACTTGGGCCAATGGGGTCCCAGATCTCTGATACTTCAGGGGAGGGTCACAGGTGTGGGATGAACCATACATTGGAGGTGAGACAGAGCATTCCATTTGACCTTTGGACCTATCTGCAGGTAAAGCGCATTGTTTAATCAGAAGGGGGGATTGCTTTCAACCTGGCTATACTATTGTTTTCTAGTTATTCAGTAGTCAAGGTTTGTTATTTCAAATCTAGTTCTCATCTCAATGTCTGGATTTTCCAAATCTTTTGCCAGGCAATCATATTTATGAGGTTTTCCTCTTTCATCTTCCCCAACACAAATTAACAAGAGGGATAATTGTTAGAGCTACCATTACTCATCACACACTTTAAGCAACCCGTACCATCAAGGCCAAAGCTAATATGGCTCTGTGTTAGATATTCCTGATGGATTACACATCCTTGCGTGAAGATGGAATTAGGATTTACAGCCAGTATTTATGCATATACAAGCATTGTGCAAGAACATTGCAGATTCCAAATGGAAACTAAATATTACCTGTACAGCAAAAACACTGCAATAACATGAGTACACTTCTCCCATCAGGTTCACAGGCAGCTTAACCAATTCTCTGCTTGCAAATAATCTCTTCTGGCATCTTTTGGGGTCCTAAACCAGGATTGTCACACCTAAATACTGTGGGACCATGAAAATTCCTCCAGATACAAACCAGTCTCCAGGTGACACAAGTGACTACAGCAGCCTCCAATAATGTAGCGGGACCCAGGTTTGCTGAGTTCTCTTTGTCATCGTGGGTTTGTAATTCAGACTCACAGAGGGGCTTGAGTTGGAAGGGACCTTAAAGACCCTCTAGATCCAGCCCCGTCTGCCACGGGCAGGGACGCCTTCCACTGGAGCAGGTGACTCAGAGCCCCTCCAAGCTGTGGCAAATAACCCAAGGACCCCTTTTTCTCTGTTTTGCAAGGTCAGCTTTCCATGCTCACATTCACAGATGGCTCCAGTCTCACACAGAGCATTGCTGGCTGGTCACTCTTATCTCCACAGCCCATCAGAGATCCTATTTTGGATGGCTCTCACTGCTCCCAAGGCCCCAGGGAGCAGCCACTGCCTCTCCTCTGTCACCCGAGGACACAAGGAAAAACGTTGCACTCAGCTTTGGTCACAATGAAGAGACTAATTTATTTCTTCTGACTCCAATCATTTCTAGTTTTCAAAAGGTGCCAGTGGATTGGAGGGTGAATGTGCCACCTCTCCAACGACACTGGACAAACTACCAGTCTATCAAATTTCTCTGCCTCTATGAAGGAATGCAAAACAAGAGGTTGTTTACAGCAAGTTGCCTGAGAAAATTCTCTACAAGAATGTAAACTCAGAAGGCTTTAGAAAATCCTGAGAAATCAAGGCAACACTCCTCCTTCTGCTTTCCCTTCCAGGATCAGTGATTTCCTGCTGCTTCCTCCATGTCTGAGACAACTGAAGAGATAAGGGGCTGAGGTTGCAGCTTCTGGCAGAGAGTTGATAACACTCAGCTGAGTATTTTATTCTCCTGCCACTGAGCTCTCAGGCTGCTTACACAAAAAAAAAATCCTCCTGGTGTGGAAAGGGGCTGGTGTGAGCAGCAGGAATTGTTGCTGGCTGGAACATTTCAAAGAGCTGGACAAAAGAAGCATTTTGTGGAAGGCCACCAGCTGCCCTCTGTCAGCAGCACAAGGTGTGAGGTCCCCCTTGAAGGCCATCCCTGCACAAGGACAGCCTGGCCTCCTCCAGTACCCAGAACACCTTTCAGGCTTTCGGGCTGACCTCGTCCCTCACTCTAGAGAAGCAGGTTGCTGTTGGAACTCTCATAGCCACAGCTACCGGCTGGATTGCCGTGTCTTACCACAGACAGCCCTGGAGACAACAGTATAGACAGGCTCCATCTGCAATAAAAGGGGACTTGGGTCCAGCTTTTCCCTTGGACCAGCGTGCAGCAAGCACACCTCAGCCTCATTCAGGTCTGTGTGGGCTGGTAGTCAGCTTCTGCTGGGAATGTAAAGCTTTTACCCTACTTTCCACAATAAAGAATGGAGCAAACCCAGCTGCACCAAACCCCAAATTTCACTCTAGCAATCACAATTTTCATTTTCCTCTATTCAAGCCTTGAAGAAAACAAACTTTACTTGAGTGAGCTGGAGGCACAGTGTCCTCCAAGGTCATTCTTGAGTAGGACAACATTCCAGGGGAAGCCTGGCAAAGCCAGAGTTTACTGATGCTCAGGAAGCTTTGCAAATGCTTCCACCTGCAGTGCTCTTGCACCCTCCTGAGCTCCTGGAGCCCTCAGTCACCCCAGGCACAGTTTGGACAGCAAGGGGATGGTTCCGTTTGGGACATGTGGGGACAGGAGGAGGGAAGACTTTGCAAACACTGTCACGAGGGCAGGGCTCTTTTCCTTTATGGTGCCAAGTGGTAGCACATAATCTTTGAGTAAATGTCAGGTGCTGAGGGGCACAAATTCTCAGTGAGAAGGACAGAGTGTCTCCACTCACACAGCAAGGTAAGTGAAGGGGAAAGCGCAATCTATCTTTCATGGGAGGTGTTCAGTTTTTAACAAAATATTTTTGCAGGAGACGTGCCTAGGCAGCGGTGATTGAGAGCATTTTATCAGACTCACAGAGCATCCCCACATCTGCTTTGCCACATTTGCTCTCTTTTTTTCATGGTGAATGATTTCTGCTGCCAGGGTGGCTCCTGCTCGGAGTTCTACTCCCAGTGGAGTCCCAGAGTCTCCTCAGCAGGCCTTTGCAGCGAGTTCTGAGCCAACGTGTGGCTCTGCTGCCATCCCAAACCTGCCCTTCCCTTGCCCAGCCTGAGTGCAAGTGGGGCATGTGCTGGGCATGGCTGGAGATTTTCATGGCCAAAATCCTCCTGCATTTACATCTGCTCCTGGCTTTGGGTGGCACAAATCACAAAACACCCACTGCAGTTGACAAATGGCATTTCCTGCAGATTGCTACAGCCGCACTGCTGATCGACAAACACACGAGAATCCATTTCATCCATTGGAAAATGTCATTTATTACAAATTGCTACACCCACACTGACAATACAGAACTATACAAATCTCAATTTAGGTTAAAACCGGGAATTTATTAGATTATTACAACCAGTCTAGGTAAAAATATACAAATACCAACTTCAGTTAATAAAACTTAATTTATTGCCAACCTCTACAGCAACTCACTATACACAAAGATCAATTACAATTTAACAACTTAATTTATTACATATTTCTACAAGTGTACAGCCCATATAGAAATACAGAAATACGCATACCCTCTCTAAATAGCCCTACACTAAGAATTCAATCAATAGACTTATACAACAATGCCCTCCATACATCTTAAAATAAAATTAAATACATATGTACATGCACATATACATAAATGCACATACAAGTATAACAGTCTACAGATGTAAATATAAACATCACATGCTACACACAACACACATACATACATATATATATATCAATAGATATAGAAACCAAACCCTTCTATAAATATACAAATATCACTGTTCTAAGGTAAATACCCATCCAACTGCATCAATACAAACATCACTGCAACATAACTTTAAACAGAACAGCAAGCAGAGGGATCCCAGCTGCCCCATCTTCAAAGCCTCTCCCTCGGGCTCTTCCTCCCGTGCAGAGCAGCTCTCCTGGACAGGGACGGCAGATGGCACAGCTGGGAAGCAAAGGGAGCACTGAGTCAGTATGGGGACGTTTTCCTTGGCAGCAGCTGCACTTCCATCAGGGAAGGGAAGATCTCAGAGCCTCCCCAGGAGGGTTAGAAAGAAAAAGCAGCCGAGCGGGCCAGGCTGTGGTGAGCGCAGCCGCGGCGGGACTGTCCCGCAGCCCCGGCAGCCCGGCACAGCCGGCACAGCTCCCGGGCCCTGCCGGCACAGCTGCCTTGCCCAAGGACAGCCCCTGTGCCGGCCGGGGCAGCTGCGCTGAGCAGCCCCAGCACGGGCAAGGCCGGCTGCTGCCCCGCCGGGCAGTGCCCACGGCCACAGCCCACGCCACCCTCAGCCCCACCCTGCCTCCCCGGCCCTGGGGCCTCACCCGGGCTCTCTCCAGCGTGGCAGCAGCAGGTCCCCGTTCCCTGCTCTTGCTGCTGGCCTTCAGCTTCTCCCTGCTGGCTCCCGTCAGTCTCCGGCTGTCCTCAAGGTCTCCCCTGCAGCTGTGGCAAAAGCGGAGGCTCTGCAACTGGTTCCAAGGCCTGGCAGAGCTGCAGTCCCGGAGCCCTCTGTGCTCCCTGCCGGCCCCCTCCATCCCCTCAGCCCCGCCATGCTCTCGGCAAAGCCCCAGCCCCCTTCAGTTTCTTCAGCCCCTCACAGTCCTCTCAGCCCCTCAGTCCCTTCTGACCCATCCCGTCCCCCTAGACCCGCCACCCCTCGGCCTGTGCCACTTCCCTGTCACCTCAGTGCCACCATCGCCCTCGGCTGCCCCACAGCCCTCAGCCCCAGCAGCACCTCAGGGTCACCGTCCCTTCAGCGTCACCGCCCCCTCAGCCCCCTCAGTCTCACCGTCCTTCAGCAGCTCCTCAGGGGACAGTGCCTGGGGCCACCAGCAGCTCCCACCGCTCCAGGGACACCCGGGGCTGGAACTGCTGCTCCGCCCGGCCCGGCCGCCAGCTCCGACCCAGCACAGGGAGAGGGGACACAGGGGGCACGGGGGAAAAGCAAGAGGTGAGGGAGGAAGCAGAGCAGGAGAAGAGGTTAAAAAGAGGCCTACACCTATACAGATGTATAAAAAGAGGCCTACACCTATATGCATGTATAAATGTAACTACGGACATCTACAACTATAACTGCACATCTAAAAATGTAAATATATACACCTAAAACTAAAAATAAATTAACTAGACAGATCTCTGTCTATGTAGATAGATAAATGTAACTACATAAATCTATAAAGACAACAACATATATCAATAAATAGAACTATACACATCTATAAATATAACTAGAGACAGAGGAATTCTACCTGCCCAATGGTCACAGGCTCTCCCTCTGTCTCTTCCTGGCACACAGGGCAGCCCTCCTGGACACGTTGATTACACGGGATCTGGGAAGCAAAGGGAACACTGAGACAATACTGGCCCTTGTTCAAGCGCCCCTTGAGCACCAATTGTCCTTCTATCAGGGACATTAAAAGATGGCCTGAAAGGCAGACTCTCACTTGGCAATTTCAAGCCTGCTCTATAAAGAACAGGGATCCTTCCAAGTTGTCAAAACGGAAGTGTGTAAAGTATTTAAGTATTCTAATAAAGTCTCAGCACCCACAGTGCAAATGGCACCCACGAGAGCTTGAAACACAGACAGTCCCAGTGACAGAGAGACCACAGTCCTCACTGAAATGGCTGAAGGCTGCTGGGGGCTGAGGTATGAACCAGACTGGGACACCCAGCTTGGTGGCACAACTCCCACAAGGTCAGGTTTATTCCCTGCTCTCTTGCCACAGCAGAGGACTCAGTGCCCAAGCCTCTGGCGAAGCCTGGAGGGCAGGGCTCGGGCAGGTTGTGCATGTGCCTTGGAACTAAAGGCACCAGGAAGCACCAACCCTGCAGACAAGAACTCAACTCTTCTCGTCTCCCTTCCTGCCAGAGGCAGGCTCAAAGCAGCCGTCTCACACCTCTCTAAACCAACGGGGGCTCTGTCCTTACCAGGCTCCTCGGGCTCTGGGGAACTGTTCTCGCAGCTCTCGGTGCCAGATGAAGTTTCCTCTGCTGCAGCCCGGTTCACAGGCTCCCCTCCTGAAGACTCAGGGGCAACATTCTTATTGCCCTTGAAAGAACAACAGAAAAAAAAGAAAACTAAAGATCATTCAGTATTTTGCTGGAATCACATCAAGGATACGGTTACTCTCCTTCTCCATGTAACAGCGTTCAAAAGCTTTCAGCCCAGCCTCTTCCATTCCCCTCCAATGGGTTACCTGAGCAGAGGGAGACCTTTCAGGCAGGGATCTCCTGATCTCCCGGATCATTTGCTCGACGGCCAAGCCAAGATCCACTGGTGGCAATTGCTCTTCACCAGGTGCATTCAAGGCTGAGCCAGAGGCCGTCGATGCTGCACAACCTGCACTGCCAGGTGGAGCGCTGGGGGCTGAAGTGCCCGAGGTGGCTGCAAGAATCCAAAGACATTGGTCACACTCCACAGTGTGGCTCTGAGACACTGATCTCTGTTGCTGCCTTGGATCAACCATCACAGGAAGCAGGCAGGAAAACCAGGCAGAGAATCTTTTGCCTTTCTAGGTGCCCCTTCTAAATAAGCTTGAGAATTTTGGGCCGAGAAGGACAGAGCCTTGTGGAAAAATACTTCAAACAGTCACTTTTCATGACCTTTTGGGGAAAAGCAAGGCTACAACTCTTTTCCTACCTCGCGGGTCGTAGGCTGGGGGCTGCTGCTCCCTGTGGAGCTGCTGGAAGCTGCAGGGCTGGATCCTGAGCACCTCCCGGTCGATCGGAGGCAGCTGCCCCCCGTAGAGCTGCTGGAAGCAGCTGCGAGGCCCCTCCCGCCCGAGCGGCAGCAGCGGCTCCCCGTAGAAACCGAAGAAGCCGCAGGGCGGGATCCGTAGCAGCTCTCGCTCGGCGGGCGGCGGCCGCTCCCCATAGAGCTCCTGGAAGCGGCTCGGTCCCTCCCGCCGGGCCGGCACCGGCCGGTCCCTGTGCAGCAGGTGGAAGCCGCAGGGCGGGCGCCGGGCGAGCAGCGGCCGCTGCCCGGGGGGCGGCTGGAAGCGGCCAGGCCGGGGGCTGCGCAGCTCCCGCCCGTCCGGCAGCGTCCGCTCCCTGTGCAGCAGCAGGAAGCCGCTGGGCGGGCGCCCGGGCGGCAGCGGCGGCCGCTCCCTGGAGAGCGGCTGGAAGCGACTGCGCCCGTCCCGCCCGTGCGGCAGCGGCCGCGCCCCGGGGAGCTGCTGGGAGCCGCGGGGCGGGCGCCTGCGGCCCTCCCGCCCCGCCGCCGGCCGCTGCCTGTTGGCCGCGCTCCGGCGCCTGATGCGGAGCAGGAGGTCGGGGCGGTCGCGGCGAAAGCAGGGGTTGCCGTAGTGGAGCCAAGCCCCGGCATCGCCCGGCGCAGCTGAGCCAACCCGGCCCGGCACCCTGCGGAAGCCGTAGCGGTAGAGCTGGCGCACGAAGCTGCGGAACTGCGTGGCCCTGAAGGTGTGCGGGGCCGGGCCCTGGGCGTCGCCCGGGCTGAGCAGCTCCCGCTCGAAGAGGGAGCGGTGGATGAGCAGCCCCCGGGCCCGGCTGTCCCAGCGCACGGAGCGGACGCGGGGGCTGTTCGCCAGGCGCCACAGCTTGGCGGGGAAGGCGCTGGCTCTGAGCCCGGCGGGCAGCGGCAGCTCCGCCATGGCGCCGCTCGCCGGCTGTCGCCACAACGGCCCCGGCGCAACGGCCGCGGCTGCGCCGGCGGCGCGCGGCCTGAGGGGGGCGCTGCGCTCGGGCCCGCGCGCGCCCAGCCGCACTGGGCGGGGCCGTTCCTGGGCTGTTCTTGTCAGGTGCAGTTCAAAGGCTGCAGGCGCATTGAGGAAGACATTCTACCTATTTGCATCTCCAACCTTTGAAAAGCCCTTGTGTATGAAAAGCTCTGCATCAGCACCAAAAGCTGATCGCAGTGAGACCCAGACGAATTAGCCTCAAGAGCTGCTCTTTGTTCCCTGCTCAGGGCTTGTTCTCTGATTTTGTGTGTCTGCTCCTTCCAGTGCAGGAACACAGGGAAGAGAAATTAGGATGTAAAACAAAGAAGTGGGATCCACAGGCCTGCACCTTGGTAGGTATAATAGATCTGGGATGGCCCCACATTCCTGACAAACTTGATGGGCAAGGCACTGAGGTCACTTTCGTTGCCTTCCCTTCCCCTGCCTCCCCCCTTCAGATAATCAGTTTTCTAGAAAGAGCTTTTTCTTTGTGTAGCATCTGGTACCTCACAACCTCCAACGTGACTTGTTTAGAACACGTGAATATTGCTCCTATCATCAAAACACTAGGAAAGAAGTATTTCAGGCCAATTTTGTAAGTATTTTTATCAAGGCTTTTATGTTCTTATCTCTACACAGGAGCCCAGAAACATGTTATAAAAAAAAAATTAAAATATTAGTCATATCTTAAACAAAAATGTTTTGCTTCAAAGCTCCAAACACCAAATCCTTCAACAAAACAGACCTCATCTAAAAGCAAAAATATAAATGGAAAACTGTCAACCACCTAATAACTACTATTAAGCAAGTATTATTTCTGGTGGCTGTCTGAGGAGTTTCTCCCATGTCAAATGCAAAATACGGATTGCTCTGAATTAGTGCATCACCAACTGTGCCTTTTCCCAAAAGACTCAACTTACTGCTGCCCAACAAAGACATGCTATTTTCTCCTTCAGCCACTGCTCCAGCCTGATCCCCTGGGGACAAGAGATTGCTGTGGGTTTCTGTGGGAAGGGGAGTGGCACAGGCACATCAGTGCCTGCAGACTGTGGCAGAGGGGAGGATCTGCTGTGACAGCAGGTGCACGGGAGACTGGAGATGAGGTTTTTTCTTTCTTGTCTAAGACACTGAATTTAGAGAATGTTTTCATAAAGAATACTGTCAACGCTTTACTCTTTTTACCCCAATACTTACTAGTCCTGATAAATGTTAATTACTTCCATACATTCTGTTTCTCGGTGGTTTAATTAAAAGCACAGAGAAACTCAGTTCTTTCAGAAATGAGCTTGAAATAAGCTGTTACTTTAGAACAAACCCAACATTTTCATTGTTTCTAAGTGTTAAAATTATGTCCACCGAGAGAAACTCAGTCACTTCCAAAGTGAGCTTGAAATAAGCTTTTGTTTTAAAACAAAACCAAGACTTTTTTCTTGCTAAGGGAGAACAGGAGTTTCCCAAACTCCTCCGTGGAACTAATACAAATTGTTTGAAGTATCCATTTCCTGCCAGGAGCAGAGGGATGCCAACCTGGGCAGAGTTCACACAAAGCTAATTTCAGTAGAAAGGTGATACAAGAGTGACTGGGGACAGACAGAGGGGCTTTGCAGCTCTGCTGGGGCTGCAAAGTTCAGGCTGCTGTTCACAGCTGTAAAAGGAACTCCTGCTGCTCTAGCCAAGGTGTTTGAAGATGCAGAGAGTTGTCAGGGTCTGTCCGAAAATCCCTCATGTTTGCCTCACGACTGTCTCCAAGGACTGAGACCCTAGACCCTGAAAGTAGCTCTAGCCTGGCTGAGGTGGAAAGTCTGCCAAGCCTTAAGGACTGGTATGCGATGCCATGGGAACTCAGTGCGAGAACAATGGACTGGTCATGGTGGACTGAGCCCTAATCAGTTCGTCCTGTACCTTCGGTCCTGTACCCTTGGTCCTGCACTGACGTGACGGTTACAACTGGTTCCCAAAACAACGAGTCCACACCCACCGTGTAGCCAGGAGAGCTGCCGCTTTGGCCAGATGCCACCCGCTTTGAGGAACCCTATAAAAGACTGAAGGAGTTTTGAGGACTTTGTCCGGACCCCACCTGGAGAAGACAGCCTATGAGCATCTCGTCAAGCTCCGAGGGCCTCGTCTCTTCAGACTGGTAGCTATAATCCCCTTCCCCTCTTTCTCTATCTTTCACTCTATCTCTTTATTTCTCTCCCACTATCGCAGTTGTTGGCACTAAATAAAAGTGCATTTTTGTTTAAGCAAAGTGTTGTGTCCCCTGCTGTGTCTTTTGTGCTTTGAGATCTCCAAAAAGAACCTATCAGGGACCCTGCATGCATTTGCGGACCCTGACAATGGGTCCCACTGAGGGACACGACTGAGAAAGTGTCCCCAGGCCCCAGGCAGAGCAGAGAACTGGAGGCACTGATGACAGGTGGGGACAAAGAGAAGCCAAGTCTTGGTGCCCTGGGGCACAGCAGGGTCTGTGCCACCAAGGGCTGTCAGGAGACACCTTGTCCTGAGGCACTGGGGCCTCCTGGAAAAGCTCCAGCCATGAAGTTTTTGTGCCATCCTGGCCTCCTGTTCTCTCCTCCAAGGAGTCCATGAGGAGCCTGTGTTGGGGATGGACCTCAGTGGTCCCATTTATGCTTTGAGACACTTTGGGGTTTTCTTCTGACTTTGGCTCCTGGAAAGTTTTGTGCAATCTCCTCTCGGGCCCTGAGGTTCAAGGGCTCAGCTCCAAATGCACCACGGGGCTCATGAGGAACAAACAAATCCTGAGAAACCATGGCTGTGCCTTGATTTCCCTCTTGTCTGAGGCAGTTCATCAGGAAGATTTTGTATTGGCTTTGCTTCTCCAATTTGAGATTTCTCGGCAAATGTGTTAATTACTGTGGTGGGTTCAGTGTTGGCTAATTACCAGGGCACTCACTAGAATATACTTACTAATTTCTTGCTCTGAGATAAGATTAGGAGAAAGGCAAAGTGGGCTCAAAACTTTAAAAGGGTATAAAGAAAAGTTTATTTATAGTAAGTAGAATAAAGAGTAAGAAGAATCAGAACAAAACTTTCCGAACACTTCCTCTCTCCATACAACCTGACAATGTAAAGAGACAAAACCTAAAATTTTCAGTCAGCTTTCCACCTCTAGAATAGTCTTTCTTCAGTTCACTTAGGGAGAGAAGTTCCTGTTGTAAATGTTATGTGGACTTCTCCACAAGAAAACAGTTATCTCATGGCTTTTCATTTCCATGAAAAGCAGCTGCCTGCAATGGTGAAGTCCCTCCCATTTTTCACAGCTTTTCCCACAGCTGTGTTTATGGGCCATGCCAACTTATGAGGTATTAGTTTACAGATGAGCTGTTTAAGAGCAAAGGTTCTCTTCACTTATTTCTGAAATCATCTTCATCTCTGGAAACAGAGGTCTTCTTCTCTCCCTGGGGGCATAGGTTCTCATCACTCTGCTGTCTTTCATTGTTCAAACTTCTCATGGGATCACAGCTACTTCAACATTTCCTTACATTAGCATGGAGGCCTTTGCTGAACAAGTCATCTGCCAATTCTTTTCAATGTGTTATAGGGAAAAAGAGAGTCTGATGTATCAATTACATCCTTCTCCATAGCGTTACCAGAGGATTTCAGCCCCAAGATCAAGGCATCTCTTCATCCCTCCCATCTGGGACTCAACATCCTCTTCACTGACCTCGGTGTCTTCATGTTGCTCCTGTGTGTGCCTGCACTTTGTCCTTTTCTCTCACTCGAGGGAGGATGGAAGCACTGGAAGAGTCAATATCTCAGCCGGGGCCTGCAGATGGTTCCGTGACCCCGGCCGGGCTCGGTACTTGCGGCCGGAGCTGTTTTACCATGGAGGTTTCTGCAGCGGCTGCGCTGGGGCTGTGTCAGGCTGGGCCGCGCTGGGGCAGGGCCAGGATCTCAGCAGCCAGGCCAGAGCACAGCAGCAGCACGGCTGGGGCCCATGGCTTCTCCTCCCCCTGCCCGCTGGTAGCGGGCGAACCCCAAGGGCGGCAGAACCTTGGCCAAGCCGGCCCGGGGCTGCTCCTGGGGCCCGGCGGATCCTGGCTGGGCCCGGGCTGGCGGCGGGGCAGGGCTCGGTAGCGGCCAGATGTCAGCAACCGCAGCCACGGCCCGGCCCGGCCTCGGCCCCGCGGCCTCCCCTGCCCTGCCCGGCAGCCGATGGGGCCTGGCGGCTCCCTGGGAAGGGGCCCGGCCCCACGGCAGGAGCCGCCCGGCCTGGCCTGGCTGAGACGGGGGCTGTGCCGGCCTGGTCACCTCTTTGCTGGCCAGAAGGGAAACAGACCCAGCCAGGCTTCTCCATCTTTAACTTGTGTCTTCACAGAGGCGTGTGCAGTTTCCTTAGTGGTTTAACAGATTGTCAGCTCTCAAAGCTAATTACTGATTGTTTTTTTTTTGTCAGACACAGAGGAAACTGCTAGCAGCTTCTCTTAGATCATCACTTCTGTGATGCAAAACCAGCACAACAGCACAGAGCACAGAGCTCCTTTGTCCATATGTAGTGGTCATGTGCCTGAGGCCCCAAAACCCCACCTTGAGAGATCTCTGGGCCCTCTCCAAGTTGTTTTCAAATGAAAACATTCAGCTCACAGCCTAAGAAAATCACCAGAGGACAGGGCCAGCCCGACATGTCTGTCCTGGCTACTTTTGTCTGGGAGCGATCCTTGGATATATGGAATTTGGGAGGGCAAATTCTAGTTTTTGCCATGGTCCTTGGCAAGAAGGCTGTATTTTTTTCCACAGGAAGGAAGGAACAGATCCCTCTGTTTCAGGGGCAGATGAGAGGTGACCACCAGAGGCAAAATCCAGCCAGAGCTGGCAGGTTTTTTTCTGAGAGATAACTTTGCAGGGAGGAAATTTTTAAGGGAGCTTACCAGTTTTAGCAATGGGCATCTGAAAAGAGGGACAGTTCTTTCCCTTAGCAAGGAAAGCACAGAGCCCCAGTGCTCCAGGAGCTGATGAGAGACAGCCCTTGGCATTCTAACATTAGCCAGAGCTGTCAGGTGGCCCCTGGGAGGCCAAGCCAGCCAGACGTGTTCCATGTTCCCTCGGTTCCATGAGGCCCCACGTGTCCCAATGGTCCCTTGCTTCCATGAGGCCCTGAGGTGTCACAATGCCCCCTTGGTGACACGAGGCCCTGAAGGGTCCTAATGGCCTCCATGGTTCCGACAGGCCCCACAGAGTCATAATGGTCTCTGGGTCCATGAAGCCCCGCTGTGTCACCATGGCCCCTTGGTTCCATGGGCTCCAGTGGTGCCACAATGATCCCCTTGCTTCCATGAGGTCCCCACCGTGTCACAGTGATCTCCATGGGAAGGAAAGAACCGAGCCCCAGTGTGGCAGGGGCAGCCACCAGAGGCCAAGGCCAGCCAGAATGGATGGTACTGGCAGATTTTGGCTGGGAACAACCTTTGGATATAGGGAATTTTAGAAGTGGAATCCCAATTTCAGACATGGACACCCGGAGGAGAAGCATAATTTTTTTCCATACGGAGAAAAGCACAGAACACCGGTGATTCAGGGGCAGATGAAAGGTGGCCACCAGAGGCCTACGCCAGCCAGACCTCTTTGTCCTGGTAGCTTTTGTCTGAAAGCAACCCTTGGATATAGGGAATTTGGGAGCTGGAACCCCAATTTCAGCCATTTCTGCATAGATAAGAAGGACGGTTCTTTTCCATAAGAAGGAAAGCACAGAGCCCAAGTGTTTCAAAGGCAGAAGAGGAGAGAGGTGGCTCCTGGGAGGCCAAGCCAGCCAGACTTGGTGGTACTGGCAGATTTTGTCATGGAGGGTTCCTTGGATATATGGAATTTGGGAGGAGGAATCTCCATTTTGACCATGGACACCTTGAGAAGAAGGACGGTTCTTTTCCATAGGAAGGAAAGCATCAAACCCCAGTATTTCGAGGCAGGTGAGAGGCAGCTCCCAAGAGGCCAAGGACACCCAGACCTGTCTGTCCTGGGAGCTTTCACTTGAGAGCAATGCTTGGATGTACGGAGTTTTGGAGGTGGGATCCTAATTTTGGCCATGGGCGCCTGGTCAGGATGGATGTTTTTTTCCTATAGGAAAGAAAAGCACAAAATCCAAGTGTTCTGGAAGAAGATGAGAGGTGGCCACCCTTAGGCCAAGCCAGCCAGACTTGTCTGTCCTGGCACCTTTCCTCTAGGGGCTATCCTTGGACACAGGGCATTTTGGAAGTGGAATCTTGATTTTGGCTGTGGGCGCCTGGACAGGAAGAAGAGTTCTTTTCATTAGCAAGGAAAGCACAGAGCCCCAGTGTTTCAGAGGCACATGAGTGCCAGTCCTCAGGAAGCCAAGGCCAGCCAGACTTGCCTCCCCTGGCAGCTTTTGTCTGGGAGCTATCTTTGGATATAGGGAATTCTGGAGGCAGATGCCCCATTTTGGCCATGGGTGCCTGGTCGAGATGGATGTTTTTTTCCCATAAGAAAGAAAAGCACATGGTCCCAGTGTCTCAAAGGCAGATGAGAGGTGGCCCCTGGGTGGCCAGGGCAGCCAGACCTGTTTCTCCTGGCAGATTTTATCTGGGAACAATCTTTGCATATAAGGAAATTTGGAGGAGTAATCCTGGTTTTGGCCCAAGGTCACTGGAGGAGAAGGCCAGTTCTCTCCCATAGGAAGGAAAGCCCAGAGCCCCAGTGCTTCAGGGCAGGTGAGAAGCAGCCATCGACATGCCAAGGTCTGCTGGACCTCTCAGGTGGTCCCCTGGAGGCCCAGCCAGCCAGACCTGTTCCATGTTCCCTTGGTTTCGTGTGACCCCACAGTGTCACATTGGTCTCCTTGGTTCCATGAGGCCCTGGAGTGTCACAGTGTTCCCCTTGCTTCTGCAGTGTCACAATGGCCCTGTGCTTCCATGGGGCCTTGCAATGTCACAATGGCTTCGTGGTTCCACAAAGCCCTGATGTGTCACAATGGCTCCTGGGCTCCATGCGCCCTCGCTGTGTCACAACGGCTCCTCTGTGACACTGCGGGCTGCACAAGGTCACCATGGACCCTTGGTTCCTTGGGGCCCCCGTGTTCACAATGGTCTCCTTGATTCCATGAGGCAGCACAGTGTCATAATGGCCCCTTGGTTCCACGAGGTTCCATTGTGCCACCATGGTGTCCTTGGGGCCTGCATTGTCACAACTGACCCATGGCTCCATGAGATTCCGTAGCATCACCACGGTGTCCTTGGACCCACATTGTCACAACTGACCCATGGTTCCATGAGGTTCCCCAGTGTCACCATGGTGTCCTTGGACTTGCGTTGTTACAACTGACCCATGGCTCCATGAGGTTCTGTAGTGTCACCGTGGTCACTGTCAGAGGCTGGATGAGATCGATGTCCCGAGACACCTTGGGATGCTCGGAATGCCCGTGTGGGACCAGGAGCGGGTCAGGCCTTGGTTTGTGGTGGGACAGAGCCCCGCCCCCAGCCCTGGCCTGGCACAGCTGTCAATCACATGGAAGGGGCGGTGTTAACCCAGCTCTGATTGGCTGAGCTGTCAGTCAATCACACAGCAGGCAGGGCTACCCCAGCTCTGATTGGCCCAGCTGTCAGTCAATCACACACCAGCAGCTGGTGCCTTCCCTGGCTCTGATTGGACAAGCAACTGGCAGTCCCACCCCAGGGGCGGGCCCATGAAGGCCCAGGGGTTTAAAAGCCGGAGCACGAGGCCAGCCCATGGTCTGGATCCTGCCTTCTCCTGGGGTTCCTCTGTTAATGATGCTGGAACCTGAGCAGTTTGTATCTATGTGTGTGTCTTTCTACAGATCTTCTGTCTTTCTCTTGTTCTCTATTTCTTCTCCTTCTAATCCTGCTTACCTGGAACATTTTTGGGTAACTTATCATCTTAAGGGTTAAAGGTTTTTAGGTAAAGTGGGCTAAGTTAACAAAGTAATGCTATGGTAAGAGTTTTTTGCTGCAGTGGATGTTGTATGAAACCCTTTGCTCAAGTTCCTTGATTGTCTATATTTTGTCAGTAAAATTTTGTTATTTTGATCTCTTAGCTCTGTTGGTTAGAGCATGGTGCTGGTATCACTGAGGCTGTGGGTTCAATCCCTGTGTGGGCCATTCACTAAAGAGCTGGGTCCCTTCCTACCAAGAAAACTCTTTCATCTGGCCATGGTGAGAATATCTGTTTGGTGTTTCTCCTGTGCACCAAACTCAAGTAAAGAAACCTTTGGTGACCCCCAGCATTTCAGTGTTCTGGGGTGTTACAGCCCTGCAGGCTCACAATGGCCTCTTGTTTCCATGAGGCCCCACAGTGTCACGCTGGCCCCTTGGTTCCATGGGCCCCAACAGTGCCACAGTGATCCCCTTGGTTCCACAACTTCCCACAGTGTCACACTGGCCCCCTGGTTCCATGAGGATCTGGAGTGTCACACAGGTTTGTGACATTTGTCCTTGCTGCCCCTCAAATCCCACTGTTGAGAGCTGGCATGAAAAGTGCTGCATGCACAGCAGAGAGTCCTGGAAGGTGTTGGCAAGAGCATCCTGCGGGAACAGGGCTCTGGCTGGAACAGCCTGGTTTTGCTGCAGTGACCGCAGGCAGGAGTTGAGGCAGGTGAAGAGGCAGCGGGCAGCTTGTGTTTGTAGAGGGCCTGGGGCTGCCCCTCTGAACCTCCACCTGGAAACGCACTTGGGAGAATATGAGCTACAGCTGGAATGCCTGTCCTGAAAGGACCTGAAGTCATTCAGCCTTGCCAGCTTTTCTTGAGAGTGTGTTGGTGTTCCCCAGGACAGCTACACATTTGGGGAAATGCCTTTGGAGGAAAGGGGCTTGCTTCTCAAGGAAAGTGCTTCCCAGGGAGCTCCCAGCGAGGCAGGTGCAAGTGTCCTCCTTTGGCTCTCTGTGGTCCTTTCACTGCCTGAGGCCCGTTGCACTTGGCAGAGGGGCAGGGCAAGGGAGAAGGCTGTGAAGAGCAGGTTTGGCATCCGCCTGGACCTGCAGAGACCAACCCAAGCACCTGCAGCAGGGTGTGTTCCCCGCTTTGGACGGAGGCGTGAGCAGGAGCATCTCTGTCCAGCCATGAGCCCCAGAGCTCTCTCTGAGAGCTGTGAATTAAAAGGCCTTTACACACACACTTTTCACCTCTTCCCTGTCTGCTGTGTTTCAACTCTTGGCAATGTGCATGTGGCTCTTGCTTGGTGGAAGCTGCTGTGGCCCAGGGCCAGCACAGAGCTGGGCTGGGTGGGCCAGGCAGCATGGAGAGTCTTGGCTGATCTTGGTGTGTCCCTGGCCTCAGAAAAGGCTGGGAAGGTTTGCCTCCCAAGGCGTCCTGCTCATTGGCTCTCCCTGTGCACCCTGGAGAGAACAAGGTAGGCATTTCTGGCAGCTGGGCATCAGCAGGCCTTAAAATGGGGGTGTGTTGTGGAGCGAGCCCAGCTGAGATACCCTGAGAGGAGCCCAGTGCTCCTTGCTCCTCTGTGCTGACACGTGAGTGTTTGTCTGGTTTCGGGATGGCCCTGGCTGTGTGAGGGGTGCTACGTGGACACGAGACAGCCGGTCCTGTCCCGCTGGGTCCCAGCAGTGCGTCACAGCAGTCCTCCATCCACGTCAGGATGCTGGCCAAGAGAGGTCCTGGAAGCTGAGGCAGCTGATTTTAAGCTTGTGCAGGTGCCTACAGGCCAAGGCCAACGGTGTTCCCTCAGGATACAGCAGTCCTGAGGGGTCTCCCTCATTCAAACAAATCAGCTCACAAATGCATTGTCAGCCAAAAGCCCTTTTATTGACCTGGCAGGAGGGCAGGGGTCTGCACCCACTGAAATGTTTCTTCACCATGTATAAATTTCAGTGGGTTGATGTAGGAGTTGTATCAAAAATCACCATCCATCTTTACACTGCTGAGGTGATTCCATAGGCAGGCGGTTAGAAATACATTGTGTCAGATTCCCATACTTGAAGCTGATGTCCAGGCCCTGGCCAGGAGCGGTCTGGATGCCCCAAAGCAGCACAAAGTCTTCCTCACGGCTTCCCTGCACAGGGCTGATTCCACACTTGCCCTTAGTTCTTCTGGTAGACTGTGTCTAAAGCTTTTTGTCAGGTCACTCTCATGTCAAGTTAGGCCACCAGGTTTTTGTTATGCTAACTGCTGCTAAGTACTTAGGTATGTCTGTGCTAATTACTTGTTTACTCATGTGAATTGCTTGTGCTTACTTATGTCAAACCAAGGCCTTGTTCCATCCCCAAAGGTGCTTGAGGCCACCCGCTCCTTGTGGCACCAGTTGCTTTCCTGTGGAATGTTCTCCCTCCCCGAGGGTAAAGAGGGATCTGCAGAAAGAGCTTGCCAGGCTGCTCTCCATCCTTTCCCAGCACTCCTGGTGAAGTGGAGAAGTCCGAGCTGAGCGCAAAGGTGCAAATGGAACAGCCGTGCACAGGAAGGCTCGGTGGGAAGGATGATCCAGGATCCATAGGCCTGGCAGCCTGAGCGTGCTCCAGGGGAAGGCCTTGGAGCAGATCCTCCTGAGTGCCATCCCACGGCACCTGCAGGGAACCAGGGCGTCTGCTGGAGGGTGGGAAAGCTGGGACTGGGCAGCAGGCTGGGCTCCACTGGGATCAGCAGCAGCTGGAAATATCTCTGGGCATCTCCATTTTCTGCTGCTGCTCAGAAGAAACAATGAAGTGTGTTGAGAAGTTCTGGCTTCTCTTTCTCCTGGTGGATTTTTTCATTTGATTTGACATTCCAGAGGCAATTTCTGTGATGGCCTCTGTCAGTTGATTCAGCGGCAGCAGCAACAGGGCTGTGTTTGAGCACTGCAGAAGTGGCCTGTGCAGCTTTAATTCTCTGTGACTTAGTGCTCAGGGACTTGAGAGCATTTCAAGCTAATCATGATGCCTGTGACAAAAAGTCTGAGTTTCCTGTCACAAAAGCACTCTGGGTAGCACTGACAAAAAAAACAGAGAGCCAGACCAACCCTTGGTATCCCTCCATTTCCAGCTGCACAGGGAAAGGTAGAAGAATTCAGAGATGCTGACAATGAAACTGAAGTCTTCAAAAAGGCCACTTTATTGTTCAAGCACGTTGGAAGTTTGATCACCCTGAAACAGAGGAAGCTGAAATGAGCAAAGGGCTCCTGTGTGGGACCCGCAGGTCTGACTGCACTGGGGCACAGCGAGCCCTGTTTTCCCTATGGGCTCCCCAGTGTTCAGGCTGAGAACAGTGTCAAAGATGAGGCAGCAGCACAAACCGGACCTCAGTGAAAAAAGGCTGAGCAAAGTTCAGCCAACAAGGAGAAGTATTTTTGGGGGGATTCCTAATAAAAAAACATAGGAATGACACGGAAATCTTTCCCGTCTTGTCAATATCTTCTTTCAATAGTCCATGATTCCCAGAGTGAAGAAACGTCCAACAGCAGCTCCATCAGCCACTTCCTCCTGCTGGCACTGGCAGACACGCGGCAGCTGCAGCTCCTGCACTTCTGCCTCTTCCTGGGCATCTCCCTGGCTGCCCTCCTGGGCAACGGCCTCATCATCAGCGCCGTAGCCTGCGGCCACCACCTGCACACGCCCATGTTCTTCTTCCTGCTCAACCTGGCCCTCAGCGACCTGGGCTCCATCTGCACCACTGTCCCCAAAGCCATGCACAATTCCCTCTGGGACACCAGCACCATCTCCTACACAGGATGTGCTGCACAGGTTTTTTTTTTTGTCTTTTTCATCTCAGCAGAGCTTTTCCTCCTGACCACCATGTGCTACGACCGCTACGTGTCCATCTGCAAACCCCTGCACTACGGGACCCTCCTGGGCAGCAGAGCTTGTGCCCACATGGCAGCAGCTGCCTGGGCCAGTGCCTTTCTCAATGCACTGCTGCACACAGCCAATACATTTTCCCTGCCCCTGTGCCATGGCAATGTCCTGGGCCAGTTCTTCCGTGAAATCCCCCAGATCCTCAAGATCACACTGCAAACTCAGAGAAGCTGGGCTTATTGTACTAAGTGCTCTTCTATATTTAGGCTGTTTTGTGTTCATTGTTTTCTCCTATGTGCAGATCGTCAGGGCCGTGCTGAGGATCCCCTCTGAGCAGGGACGGCACAAAGCCTTTTCCACCTGCCTCCCTCACCTGGCCGTGGTCTCCTTGTTCCTCAGCACTGCAGCATTTGCTCATCTGAAGCCCCCCTTCATGTCCTCCCCATCCCTGGATCTGTCACTGTCAGTTCTGTTCTCAGTGGTGCCTCCAGCCCTGAATCCCCTCATCTACAGCCTGAGGAACCAGGAGCTCAAGGCTGCAGTGTGGACACTGATGACTGGATGGTTTCGGGAACATTAAACTGCTGGCCAATTTCTGCAAAACACTTCTAATAAATGTCGTCTTTGATACTTCTTGTTGTTTTCCTTTTGTAGGTTCTTTTTCTTTGTTTTATATATTAATGTTGTCCACAAAGAAACATCAAGAGCCCCTGTTTGCATTGCACACAGCAGGCGGGAGCACCCCCATGCTGCTGCTGTGGGGACATGAACCTGAGGGAGCACAAATGCCATCAGCCCCTGGGGCCAGGAAAGGCTGGGGGACGCCAGGGAAACCACTCAGCTTTTTCCTGGCCTCTGCAGACAGCCAGAAAGTTTGTTCCCATCAGCTGGGAGTTTCCTGTCCCACTGCAGACGCTGCTGCTCAGAGCCAGGGCTGCCTGGCAGCCACCCCCAAACTGCCCGGAGCATTTCCTTGGCTTCACCTTTGCTTTCTTTAATCTTCCTCCTACAAATTTATTTCTCTTCCTCACCCCTCTTCCTCCCCTGCAAACAGCCCATCCCTGTTTGCCCTTTACTCTCTGGCCCCACTCCCCATTCCAGTTCCTGACTTGGCACCATGGGATCGTCCCTTGGGGAGCAGGATCATCCCACAAGTGCTGCAGGAATTGTCTGCAGGCTCCTGCAGTGCCTCGTGCTGCTCCCTTGCCAGAGGCAGCCCAGGCCAGGGGGGCACATCTGGGCTGCTGTGTCTGGCTGTGGGGCTGCCTGTTCTGGGCAGTGAGGAGGGGCTGCAGAGGCTCTGCAGGACTGACAGGATGGGCTTTGGGGCTGTGAGGAGAAGCTGAGGGACCTGGGCTGCTGGAGCTTCTGAAGAGGAGGCCCAGGGCTACTCCTGCAACTGCTCCAAGGGTGGTTTCACAGAATCCCAGAATCAGCAAGGCTGGAAAAGACCTTGGAGATCATCAAGTCCAACCTGTGCCCTGACACCGCCTTGTGTCCCCTGAGCCTCCTCTTCTCCAGGATCAACAACCCCAGCTGCCTGAGCCGCTCCTCACAGGACTTGTGCTCCAGACGCCTCACCAGCCTTTTTGCCCTTCTCTGGACACGCTCCAGCCCCTCCAGGTCCTTCCTAAATTAGGGGGCCCAGAACTGGACACAGCACTCGAGCTGCTGCCCAACCAGTGCTGAGCACAGGGGAAGGATCACTGCCCTGCTCCTGCTGGCCACACCATTCCTGATCCAGGCCAGGAGCCATTGGTCTTCTTGGCCACCTGGGCACACTGCTGGCTCATGTCCAGCCTGCTGTCCATCAGTCCCTGCAGGTCCCTTTCTGCCTGGCTGCTGTCCAGCCACTCTGTCCCCAGCCTGTAGCGCTGCAGGGGTTGTTGTGGCCAAAGTGCAGGACCTAGCACATGGACTTGTTAAACCTCACCTTGTTGGATTTGGGCCCTGGATCCAGCCTGTCCAGGTCCCTGTGCAGAGCCCTCCTGCCTTCCAGCAGATCAACACCCCCAGACAACTTGGTGTCACCATGGTTCCATGAGGCCCCGGAGTGTCCCAATGATCTCCATGATTCCATGAGGCCTCCCAGTGTCACAATGTCCCTCTGGTGTCACAAAGTCCCTTGGATCCTTGGGCCCTGCAGTGTCACAATGGCACCGTGGTGCCCCAGGGCCCTGCAGTGTCACAATGGATCCTTGGTTCCATGAGGTCTGGCAGGGCAGCAATGCTCTCCTTGGTTCCCGCTGTCTCCCACACCTCCCACTGTCAGGCTATAGAAGGACACCTGGCTGATGAAGGGGAGTGGGAGTGGGTACCTACTCGAGGAGGTAATAATAAAAATCCCTCCCAAAGCCCTCTCCCAAGCCAGGGGCCACTTCAAAGTCAGTATGATCCCCTGGATCTGGAGAGTCAGCCAGATGGTTTAGAAGAAAACTATCTGCCCAGTGAGCCTCCCAATCATGATTCATCTGTGAGACAGATCAGCACCTCTAACATCAAAAAGGAAAGAAGGGTAATCGTGGTGGGTGACTCTCTTCTGAAGGGAACAGAGGGCCCCATATGTTGACCAGTCCCACCCCACAGAGAGGTCTGCTGCCTCCCTGGGGCCCGGGTACGGGATATCACTGACACACTGCCTGGGCTGATTCAGCCCTCTGATTATTGTCCACTGCTGATACCCCAGGCTGGCAGTGATGAGATTGAAAAGAGGAGTGTCAGGGCAATTAAAAGGGACTTGAGGGCACTGGGTCAGGTGGTTAATAGGACAGGGGCACAGACAGTCTTTTCCTCAGTCCCTTTGGTGTCTGAGAAAAACGGTGAAAGCAATAGGAGAGCTCACATTATCAAAGAGTGGCTCAAGGGTTGGTGTCATCGACAAAATTTCGGATTCTTTAATCATGGGGCAACTTTTACAGCACCTGGCCTGCTTGGACCAGACGGGCTCCATCTTTCTGTGAAGGGCAGAAGAATTTTAGCTCATGAACTGGCAGAACTTGTTGAGAGGGCTTTAAACTAGGTCTGAAGGGGAAGGGGATGCAGCTGGGTTGTCTGGAAGCAGGCTCGTGGGTGTTAAGCCTGAGTTAGGGGTGAAATCAGCAGCCCAGCTGAGGTGCATGTACACCAATGCACACAGCATGGGTAACAAACAAGAAGAGCTGGAGGCCATGGTGCAGCAGCAGAGCTATGATGTAATTGCCACCACAGAAACAGGGTGGGACGACTCACATGGCTGGAGCGCTGCACTGGATGGCTGCAAGCTCTTCAGGAGAGACAGGAAAGGGGGAAGAGGTGGAGGGGTGGCCCTTTACATTAGGGAAGGGTTTTGCTGCTGTGGGTGTTGAAACTAATGATGATAAAGTCATATGTCTATGGGTAAGACTTAAGGGAAGGCCAACAAGGCTGACATCCTACTGGGAGTCTGGTATCATCCAGCCAGCTGGGAAGAAGAGGTGGACAACTCATTCTATAAGCAGCTAGAGAATGTTTCTGGATCATCAGCCCTTGTTCTTGTAGGCGACTTCAACCTGCTGGACATCTGCTGGGAACTCAATACAGCTGAAAAGAGGCAGTCCAGGAAATTTTTAGAGTTTATGGAGGACAATTTTTTGTTGCAGCTGGTGAGTGAGCCCACCAGGAGAGGGACTATGTTAGATCTGTTGTTTGTAAATAGAGATGGGCTGGTGGGAGATGTGGTGGGTGGAGTTCACTTGGGGCACAGTGATCATGAAATTATAGAATTCTCATGGTGAAGTCAGGTGGAACACTAATAAGACTTTTACACTGGACTTCGGAGGGCAGACTTTGGCCTATTTAGGAGACTTATTCAGAGAGTTCCTTGGGAAGCAGCCCTTGAAAACAAAGGAGTTCAGTAAAGGTGGGCAAGCTTCAAAATACAGATCTCGAGGGCACAGAAGGAGACTGTCCCTGTGTGCCAAAAGATGAGTCGACGATGCAAATGCCCAGCCTGGATGGGCAAAAAGGTTTTGGAGGAAGATAGGAATAAAAAGAGGATTTATCATCTTTGGAAGGAGGGTCAGGTCTCTAAGGAAGTATTTAAGGGCATTGCTAGGGCATGTAGGAAAGACATTAGGGAAGCCAAACCTCAGTTTGAACTTAAAATGGCAGCTTTTGTAAAGGGTAATAAAAAATGCTTTTACTAATATATCAATGGTAAAAGGAAGGGTAAGACCAATCTTTGTTCTTTATTAGATGTGGAAGGGAATTTAATAACTGCAGATGAGGAGAAGGCAGAAGTGCTTAATGCCTTCTTTGCCTCAGTTTTTAGAGAGAAGACAATTTGCCTTCAGGACAACTGTCCTCCTGGGCTGGTAGATGGTGTCAGGGAGCAGAGTGGGCCACTGTTATCCAAGAGCAGGCAGTCAGAGAACTGCTGAGCTGCTTGGATGTTCATAAATCCATGGGACCAGATGGGATCCACCCCAGGGTGATGAGGGAGCTGTCAGATGAGCTTGCCAAGTCACTCTCCATCATTTACCAGGAGTCCTGGCTCACTGGTGAGATCCCAGATGACTGGAAGCTTCCCAATGTGATGCCCATTCACAGCAAGGGTGGCAAGGAGGATCCTGGTAATTCCAGGCCAGTCAGCCTGACCTCAGTACCTGGTAAGGTCATGGGACAGTTCACACTGAGTGCCATCACACAGCACTTACAGGATGGCCAGGGTGTCAGACCCAGCCAGCAGGGGTTTAGGAGGGCTAGGTCATGTTTGATCAACCTGGTCTCCTTCTATGACCAGGTGACCCTCCTGGTGGATGCAGGAAAGGCTGTGGATGTGTCTATTTGGACCCCAGCAAGGCCTTTGACACTGTCTCCCACAGCACACTCCTGGAAAAGCTGCAGCCCACGGCTGGGCCAGGAGCACTCTGTGCTGGGTTCAGAACTGGCTGGATGGCCGGCCCAGAGAGTGGTGGTGAGCGGTGCTGCATCCAGCTGGGGACAGTCACCAGTGCTGTCCCTCAGGGCTCTGTGCTGGGCCAGCTCTGTTCAATATTTTTATTGACCACATGGATGAGGGGATTGAGGGTTTCAATAGTAAATCTGCAGATGACACTGAGCTGGGAGCGTGTGTCCATCTGTTGGAAGGCAGGAGGGCTCTGCAGGAACACATGGAACAGCCGGATAGATGGTAGAGTTCAGTAAGTTTAAATTTAATCAGTCCAAGTGCCCAGTCCTGCATTTTGTCCACAATAACCCCCTGCACAGCTCTAGGCTGGGGACGGCGTGGCTGGACAGTGCCCAGGCAGAAAGGGACCTGGGGGCACTGGTCGACAGCAGGCTGGACATGAGCCAGCAGTGTGCCCAGGTGGCCAAGAAGGCCACTGGCTCTTGGCCTGGATCAGGAATGGTGCGACCAGCAGGAGCAGGGAGGTCATTCTTCCCCTGTACTTGGCACTCGTGTACTTGGCATTCTTCCCCTGTACTGGCACCGTTCCTCGAGCGCTGTGTCCAGTTCTGGGCCCTCCCACTTAGGAAGGACATGGAGGAGCAGGAGCGTGTCCAGAGAAGGACAACAAGGCTGGTGAGGGGTCTGGAACACAAGTCCTGTGAGGAATGACTGAGGGAGATGGAGTTGTTTATCCTGGAGAAGACTCAGAGGTGACCTTATCACTCTCCACACTCCCTGAAAGGTGGTTGCAGTCAGGTGGGGGTCGGTCTCTTTCTCCTCACAGCAACTGACAGGACCAGAGGACAGAGTCTTAAGCTGCACCAAGGGATATTTAGGTTGGATATTAGGAAAAAAGTTTTTTATGGAAAGGGTGATAAAGTACTGGAACTGTCTGTCCAGGGAGGTGCTGGAGTAAACATCCTGGGATGTGTTTAAAAAAAGACTGAATGTGGCACTCAGTGCCATGGTTTAGCTGAGGTGGTGTTAGGGCATGGGTTGGACTTGATAACCTTAAAGGTCTCTTACAACCCAGCAATTCTGTGATTCTGTGATTGTGTGACATCACAGACCAGGTTGTGACATCATACAGTTGGCTGTGACATCACTGGTTTATTATGTGACATCACAGAGCAGGTTGTGACATCACAGAGGAGGTTGTGATGTCACAAAGTCGGCTGTGACATTACAGGCTGTCTGTGTGACATCACAGAACAGGCTGTGAGGCCACAGAGAAGACTCTGCCATCATAGAAAAGGGCTCTGTGACATCACAGAGCAGCTGTGTGATGTCACAGAAAAGGCTGAGAAAATACAGAGTGGGTTGTGACATCACAGTGCTGACTGTGAAATCACAGAGCAGGCTGTGACATGACAACGAGACTGCATAACATCACAAAGGTGGCTGTGACCTCATAGAGCTGGCTATGACCTCACAGGGTGTCTGTGACATCACAGGCTGGGCTGTGACCTCACAGGGCAGATTTTCTGACATCACAGAGCAGACTGAGACCTCAAAGAGCAGGCTGTGACCTCACAGGACACCTGTATGAAATCACAGGTGGCCTGTTACATCTCAGAGTGGTCTGTGTGACATCACAGGAGCTGTGTGACATCACAGGAGTGTGTGACATCACAGGGGCTGTGTGAGGTCACTGGGGAGGTCACTCCACCCCAGCCCCCCTCCCAGTTCCCCCAGAGAAGTCCAACGCTGCTCGTGCACAGCGGGGTCCCCTGTCCCCCCAGGTCCTCCCACCCCCGGCGCCGCAGCCTCCCCCAGAGGATGTTCCACGAGATCGACCCCAGAGCCTGACACGGGGACGGGGGCTGGGGCTGTTGGGGGTGGGACAGGGGGACAGGGACCCCCTGGCAGCGTCCCCGTGTCCCCCAGGGCCAGAGCCTGGGCCAGGGCTCCTTCACCCTGTTACCAACGAGGGCTTGAGAGCGCTGAAAAAATCCCCAGCAAGGGATCAGCAAAAGCCAGATTTAATATTAAGTGACAGCAAGGCAAAGTTCCTTGGCAAGAGTCACTCTGCTCCTGGAGCCGTTGTGATGGTTGCTCGCCACGGAAACCTGCCCTGGCCCCTTGCTCAGGGCTGCTGTCACTGCCCAGAGCCAGAGGGGATCCCTTGCTGGGGGCTTGTGCCATGGCCACCTGCCCTGTGCCGCGCTGGCCGGTCAGGCGCCGCGGAACCAGCAGCAAACGCCAGGGCCAGGGCCAAAGGCCAGGTCAGCCCGACAGAAAGGGGCAGTGCTGGGCACTGTTTCCATGGCAGCCCTCACTGGGGGTGACACCTGGGTCACCTGTCCTGGCAGTTGCCGTGGAAACCCGGCTCATTGGGAATACAAGGGTGGACAAAGGTTTTAGTAGGGCCTGTCACAACGGGACAAAGGGGGGTGGTTTTAAACTAAAGGAAGGGAGGTTCAGATAACAGATAAGGAGGAAATGTTTGATGATGAGGGTGGTGATACACCAGGACAGGTTCCCAGGGAGGTGGTCAGTGCCCCATCCCTGGAAACATTCAAGTCCAGCTGGGACAGGGCTCTGAACAACCTGATCTGGTGAAAGATGTCCCTGCTCATGGCGGGGTTTGGATGAGATGAGCACTGCAGAGCTCTTCCCATCCAAACCATTCCAGGACTGCATGGGCAGAAGGGGCTGCTCAGTGCACTCCATCCACTGCCTTGACTCCTCATGGTCTCTGCTGGACCCCACATCCCACAGCCAAACCCAGCCCCTTCTCTGCCTTTCCTCCCCCTGCCCCAGGGGCTGGCACAGCCAGGGGGGCACAGGTGACCTTTGGGCTTTGCAGGGCTCAGGCACAAGGGCCGTGGCAGAGTCAGGGCTGAGGTCACACTCTGTGGGCTGGGGCAGAGCCCAGCCAGAAATGAGCCCTGAGGCAGCAGCTCTGCAGTGCTGGCCACCAGGCCGGCTTGCCAAGGGAGGCTTCTGGCCATGCCCTGCAAGCAGCTGCTGCTGCCAAGGCGCCTTTGGTGCCTCAGGCTCTCCCTGGCACAGCTCCCAGCACGGCACTCTGCCCTTGCACCCGAGGCATTCCCTGTGCTGGGGCTGGCCTGGGGCTTTTCCTGCAGCAGGACCTGCCCTGCTCCTGGCACAGGAAAGGCAGTTCCTGCTGGAGCAGGAGGCTCTGCCTGCAATGGGCTCAAACCACTCCCGCAAGGCCCTGTTTGCAAAACCCCAGTGGGAAATGAAGGAGGGGCGTCACGCTGCCGTTGGGGTGAATAATGCTGAAACCAGCCTGACTCCTCCATCCCAAAGTTCTACATCCCCAGAGGGAGATGAAGCTGTGGCAGGGCTGGAAAAATCCCCAGAGAAAGGAACAACCAAGTGACACCACTGAGAGCTCCTGCAGAGCTGCTGAGCTGGCCCAGCCTGGGCACATCTGACTGACAGGGCAGCACTTCAGACTAGAAAAGCCCCATCCAAATTTTAATGGCAGCGTCTCCTGGCATTTCCCTTCTTGGGGGCTGTGGAGATTCCTCCCTGCAGTGGGGACACCCCTCAAGGTCACTGCTCCAGGCTGAGCCAGAGATTTGCCCATGGTGGTTGGTCGGGGGCAGTGACATCAATCTCTGCTTAAGAACTGGTTTTTGTTTAATACAATTGCTTCAAAATTGCTTCCTGTTTCAGCCTGAGTGTCCCTGCAAGAACAGGGCATCTTTCAGGCAGTTCCAGAAGCTCAGGGATCTCATTTCATGAGGAATCTGGGATGCAAATGGCCTTGTAAGAAGGACAAAAGCAGAAGCAATGGACTAGAAATAATTAGAAAAAACTACCCTTCTTCCAGACAAAGTCCACCAAGTCATTCCCTGCATTTCTCCTTTTCAAATTCTTTCCGTCACCTACTCTCAGAGGTCCAGCCTGTTCTGGTGCTTATCATGAACTGACTGTGCTCTTGATTTATACCAGCACTGGAGATGTAGAATCACCCAAACTGAACACAGAAACAAACTCCCTCTGTCCCATTTTCATGTTCTAGATCACTTTCCAGGTGTCCATGGAGATGTGGGAATGATTATCACACAACTCTCCATTTCTGGCTGCAGGCTCTGGAGATTCCTTCTCTGCATTCAGTCAGGCTTGTATTCCCTAACAAGTCCTGGTTCCACCTCCTGTTTCCCAAGGCTGGAACAGTCACAATGAAAACCTCACCAATGGCACAACTCCCCAGCTCACCAGGAAAAGAAAGGACAAGCTGTCAAGTTCTCCAAACCTTTGTCCTGCTCTGCTGCAAGTCCTGCTGCACTCCCGCTGTGGAAAGCCAAGAGAAGCTGCAGGTGGTGGCACATCTTGTGACAAGAGCTCAACCTGGTTCTCCAGGAAAGGTTCTTGAGAAGAGCAAACAGGACTGTGGAGAAGATTCCTGGAAAACTGAAACAGCTTTCCAGAAGTGAAATGAAAATTGAAAGAAAACGTCCAAGATGTTTTCCTCTATTTATTTCTCTGCTGCCTTTTTCCATCTTGCACTACTTCTCCATCCCATTAATTCCAAATGCATCTCACCTCTAAGATCAGTGACTTAGCGAGTTCTAGACACTCTAAAGTACCATGAGCCACACAGTTTGCCTTCCAGTATTGTTTTTGGTCCCGGTCAGGCTCAGTTGGTCCGGCTGCCTTGGTGTTCTGGGGTGAGAAGGGTATCTGCACACCCTCCTGCCCAAGCACCTTTGGCAGAGCTCCCAGGCACAGGCTAGCCCCAGCAAGCTGTTATAGTGATATGCAGCTCTTAAGCAAAGTTCAGCTCTTTTAGAAGTGATTTCAGCTCATAGGCTTGCTGGGGTGCCTCGGGCAGACGCAGGGAGAGAGAGACGGGGAGCGCTGTGTAAGGTTCCACCGGAGGATCTTTATTTCATCTTCCGTGAAGGGTTCAGGGACAGCTTACTTCCAACGAGCTAGGGAAACTGAGGGGTTTTTATAGGGTACAGGGGTTTTGAGAAATGGTCCAATTGTGCGGGTCAGGGTACAAATTGACCTCTTGTCTTACAGGAAGATAACAGAGGGTCTGAGGCGCGGGAAAAGGGGTTCTTTTGCTAGTCAGCATGACTATGCATTTTCTCTGCCCTTAGGCAGCTAATCTCCAGAGGGGCCTAGCAGGCCTATCTGCTGCAACATTCCAGTATTCACTGGAAAGCAATGCTGGAGCCATAAGTGCAGGGCCAGGACCAGGGAATCCTTCAGCCAGGAAATGTGCCCCGACAGGGTTTGATCCTCAGCGGGGACAATGCACAGCAGCGACCGAGGAGATACCTCTGCCCCCGTGCAGGAGTCCAGACTCTGGGTCTGGGCCGAACACGGCAAAGTTCCCGTGTTTGGACAGGCTCAGGGGCTGCCCCCGGGGAGCGGGGGGCTGGGCGTGGGGGTGAGCGGGCAACGGAAAAACGGACACGGGGACAAACGGCCCCGGAGCTTCAGTTGCAGCAGCAGCAGCGGCGGCGGCAGCAGCAGCAGCAGCGGCAGCAGTGATTTTGTTGACTTCCGATTCTTACTCCTCTCCCTCTCCTTCTCCCGCTGTCCCGCTCTCCCTTTCCCGCTGTCCCGCACCGTCTCCCGCTCTCCCTTTCCCGCTGTCCCCTCCTCTCCCAGTCTCTCTCTCTCCCCATTCCCGGCCGGGCCATGCCCCCGGCCCGCCCCCGGCTCCGGGCGGGGCTGCCCCATCCCCGCCCCCGGCCGTCCCGCCGGGGTCTCGCCTCCGCCCGGCTCTGGCCGTGCTGGCGGTGGCGCTTCTGGGCGGGCATCGGTGCCTGGGGCTGGGGCGGCATCGCCTCGCTCTGGCTCCGCCTGGCCCGAGCCTGGCCCCGGCCCCGGCTCCTCCCGGGCCCCGCGGAGGACACACGCGGCGCGGCCGCTGCCGCCGCCTCCGCTGCGGCTTCCCCGGCCCGAGCTCCGCCGCTCGGCAGCGCGGCCGCCGCCCCCGAGCCGCCGCTGTCCTGCTGCCGGGAGCGAACGCCTGGGGAGGGCCGGCCCGGGGCGGTCGGGGAGCGCTCGGGGGCCGCTCCTGGCCCCGGGCCAAGCGCTGACAGCCGCGTCCCGCCCGCAGGGAAGGCGCAGCAGGGCCTGAAGGAGCGGTACCGGCTGGGTTCGCTGCTGGGCAGCGGCGGCTTCGGCAGCGTCTTCGCGGCCACGCGGCTCTCGGACGGCGCCCCGGTGAGCGGCGGGGCCGGCGGCGGGCGGAGGAGGAGGAGGAGGAGGGGGAGGGGAAGGAGGGGGAGGAGGTGGGATAGAAGGAAAAGGAGAAGGGAGAGGGGGAGAGGGGGGAGGAGGAGGAGGAGGAGGAGGAGGAGGATGGGGCTGGAGCTGGGGCTGGGGCTGAGGCTGGGCATGGCGGGCGGCGAGCTCAGCCCGCTGCTGCTCTTGGCTTGCAGGTGGCCATCAAAAGGGTGCCAAGGAACCGCGTCCGGCACTGGGGCGAGCTGGTGAGTGAGCGGGGCCAGCGGCAGAAGCCGGGCCGTGCCGGGCGGGGATGAGCCGAGGCCCAGCAGGGTGGGAGCCACCAGGACGCCTCGAGGGAGAGCGGGCGTGGGGCCAGTGCAGGGCACAGACCATCCCGTGCTGGGTGAGGGGTTCCTGACCCCCGGCATGGCATCAGCCCCACTGACGGCATCGTGCTCCTCCTGCAGCCCAACGGCACCAGCGCACCCCTGGAGATCGTGCTGCTGGCCAAGGTCTCCACTGGCTTCCCCGGTGTCATCCAGCTGCTGGAGTGGCTTGAGCTCCCCAAATACATCTTGATGGTGCTGGAACGCCCGAAGCGGTCTCAGGACCTGCACCATTTCATTCGGGCACGGGGGTTCCTGTCCGAGGAGGTGGCGCGGGATCTGTTCCGCCAGGTGCTGGAGGCCGTGCAGCACTGCACCAGCTGTGGGGTCCTGCACAGGGACATCAAACCAGGGAACATCCTGGTTGACCTGGCCACCGGGCAGGCCAAATTGATTGACTTTGGCTGTGGCACCTACCTGCAAGACACAGCCTACACTCGCTTTGCAGGTGAGCCCATGCAGGGGTGTGCTCTCGGTCCTGGCATCTCATGGCCCAACATCTCACAACCCAAGCTGGGTGTGGCAGCGGGGATTCTCCCTTTTGCTGCCCTTCATGGCACTGAGATTTCAGCTGAGTTGCATTTGAGCAGGGCTGGGTGGGGAGCCAGCTTCCAGCCCTGCTGGCAGCCTTTGCCCACCACTCTGGGCAGGACTGAGGCTGGGGCTGGGGCAGCCAGCCCAACAAAAACACGGGTGGGTGGGGGTAGCAGAGAGGGGGGCCGTAAGCTGTGTCCCAGCTGGTTTGGTGTGCAGGTGAGAAAGGGCTTGGACTGCTCCACTCACCTGGTTTGTTTTCGATTCATGATGGTTTTGGGCAGTGCAGGCAGGGAGGATGAAGGCATGGTTTTCCCAAGAACTGGGTGGGTTTTTCCTCCTTATGGTCGGGCCTTGCCGGGACTTCTGCTGCCCTCTTCCAACCCCAGTGGCTTCTTTTCCAACCCCGAGTCTGTACACAAGTCCCAGGTGCTGGCGAGAGGGCGGCGGTCACCCCGTGTGCCACTGGGGCAGCCCCCACACGCCCAGGGATGCTGGGGCCAGGCTCTGGGAGCAGCAGCATCCCCCTGATGAATCCCATCTGTATTCCACAGGAACACCGTCGTACAGCCCCCCGGAATGGATCCACTTTGGATTTTACTATGGCAAGCCAGCTACCATCTGGTCCCTGGGCATCCTGCTGCACCAGATGGTCTGCGGGCAGCACCCTTTCAGGAGGAGCCAGAACATCAGCTGGGACCATCAGCTCTCGCTGCCACGACGGCTCTCTCAAGGTGGATCCTCATCTCTGGCCACGGGGGCAATGCCAGTGCTGGGAGACAGCAGCAGCTCGTGAGCATCCCGCTCTGGCAGCTGCTGAGGAGGTGGCACATGTCCTGCTCTCCTGCTCTCCTCCAAAACAGGGAATTGATGGGGAAGTTTAGGCCCAGCTCTGAGCACATCCAGCATGGCCTGGGCACGGGAATAGTGGGGCAAAGCCAACAGGAGCCTTCTCCAGCTGACCGGCGGGTTCTGGTTTCTCTGCCCAGAGTGCCAAGATGTGATCAGGCGGTGTTTATCCATGCTGCACTCGGACAGGCCCTCGTTAGAAGAGCTGTTCTGTGATCCCTGGCTGCAGAATATTGATCGGCCCTAGAAGAAGGGAGAGAGCCACAGGCACACTTTGATGCAAGGCCCTGGTAAGTTGCAGCTCCACACATGCCTTGGCAATCAGAAGCAAAGGAACCCAGACATTTTGTCCTGCCTGTGTCACTGCCCAGGGGTCATCAGATGGGGACACGCAGCCCTTGTGCTGGAGCTGAGCTGCTCTGCCCAGCACTGGTGGCCGCCATCTGAGCTGGTTTTGCTTGTCCTGGTTCCCTGACAGCTCTGGGCCCTGGGCAGAACCCTGACAGCCTGGGCTCACCCCCAGGGAAGGAGAAGGAGCCCCTGGAGAAGCTGTACCAGGTGGGGCTGCTGCTGCTGGGGACAGCGAGGATGACATCAAGGATGACAACCTCTTCCTCCACCTGGCCACCGGCAGCTGAGGATGATGGACTTTGATTCTGGCACCTTCTCCAAAGCCAGGCTCCACAGGAAATTTGCAGGTGAGTCCACACGCAGGGGGATGCTCCCAGATTTGGGCATTGCACAGCCTGGCCAGGAACCAAAGGTTCCCCCTTTGCTGGGGCAGATGCAGCTGATCCTTCAGTCGGCTGCCAGGCTGCTTTTGGCAGGGCTGGGGGATGGGCTGGGGTGGTGATGAAATGGGAGTGGGCTCCTGGCCCTGCCAACAGCCCCCAGCACCCACCGTGCCCCGGGCTGGGGCTGGGGCAGCCAGCCCGACACAAATAAACCCCCATGGTGGGAGCAGAGGTGGGACTCCAGAACCTGTGCAGGGGCTGCTTTGCTCTGCAGGCAAGGAAGGGCTTGGGCTGCTCCACTGCCCCTGTTTGCTTTGGGATCACCGTTATTTTGGGGGGCAGTGCAGGGGGGAAGGGAGAAAGTCTGGGCTTCCCTCACCTGTGGGTGGGTTTTTCCCTGGCATGCAGGGGTTGGGCCTTCCTCAAGTCCCTGACAGTAATATGATTTTTGACCTTTTTTCTTGTTCCCCTTTTTGTCTGTAATCTATTTTCAATAATTTGTTGTGTGTTTTTCTAGAGGAAGCGTTCTAGATGTGGTCCAGTCTGGTTGGGGAAGTGCTTGGGAGCAGCTGTGGTGTGGATGGGCCGTGCCCTTGGAGAAGGCTGAGGACATCGTTTGGGACCAGCTTTTCTTCCAGCGGGGGATGGCGTCAGGTGGGTCCCATCTGCTTGGCATGGTGGGATCAGAGCTTTGGGGAGATGGCAGCGAGCACGGGAGCATCCTGCTCTGGGCAGCTGCTGAGGGCTGGATGTGCCGTGGCTGGCTGCAGGCTGGGCACATGTCCTGCCCTCCTGCTCTGCTCCCACAGGCAGCAGGGATGGGCAGCTCTGGGCACAGCTCTGGGCACGGCCAGCATGGCCTGGGCACCGCGGGCGGCTGGGACAAGGGGACAGGAGCCTTCAGCTGACGGGCGCTTTCTGGTTTCTCTCCTTGCAGCCGGGCTCTGCGGGTGCTGAGGCTGCTCTGGGCTCTGCCAGGGCTCTGCTGGAGCTCAGCACCGGGCCGCAATCAGCCAAAGAAGAAATGGGGTGACCTGCAGCACAGACCTGCTGGAGCATTTCAGCAACACAGCTCAAGTGTGCAGAGTGTACACCTCCCAGGGAAAACATGACACCACCCCAAAATAAACTTGTTCAATAGCTTCTGAAATGAAATCAATCTGGGATGACCCCAAATGACATTTTGCAGCTTGCTCAAGGTGTAGCTCAGCCCTTCTTTGAACTGTTCTCTCCCCCACCTGCCTTTTACTTCCCAACAGCTCCCTCTTTTCCCCCAGTGAGTTCCCAGCCCATGGCAGTCTCCATCACACTGTTGCCTTCCTTGATGCCCCTCACCACGAGGAAGGCTGAGCCCCAGGCTTAGGGACTCATCCTGTCACTGGCTGAGGAGCAGCAATGTCTCAGAGGTCCAGTGGGATTTTAGTGTCATTCAGAGCTGCTCTCCAGCCCTCAGCTCTCCTCACTGCTGCGTTCCCACTCCCTTTTCCTCGTCCTTGCAGCAGGATGAGCTCTGTGAATCCCCTTGAGCCTCCCCACTCTTCCCAGCCCACGCACCCACCTCAGTTAGGCAGAAGCTGCAGCTTCTCTGTCTCCTGTGGCACACCAGTCCAGTCCCCTGTGCGGGGAGCCCCAGCCCCAGAGCACAGCACTCAGCAGTGCACTCCGGGCTGGAGCAGCTGCCCTGCAGCCCTGGCTTGGCTGTTTGTGGCAAGGGAATGCTCCCTGTTTGCAGCTGTCCCTGCAGGATGGCCCCAGGGCAGAGCCCAGCCAGGCTCCCACTGCAGCCCCTGAAGCTTGGGGCAGACAGTGGTTCCAGAGCTGAAGTTCACGGGGAGCACCCAGAGCTGTGGCTTGCAGTCAGTGTTGGCAAATGTTGTGTTCTCATCTCCTGCAGCCTGTGGGGAAATCAACCTGTGCTGCAAGGCCTGTGTGTGCCAGGCCAGTGTGTGCCAGGGGCTCTTGGATGTCTCTGTACCCATGGACAGAAGGCTCTGTGTGTGCCAGGGGCTCTTGGATGTCTCTGTACCCATGGACAGAAGGCTCTGTGTGTGCCAGGGGCTCTTGGATGTCTCTGTACCCATGGACAGAAGGCTCTGTGTGTGCCAGGGGCTCTTGGATGTCTCTGTACCCATGGACAGAAGGCTCTGTGTGTGCCAGGGGCTCTTGGATGTCTCTGTATCCATGGACAGAAGGCTCTGAGTGTGCCAGGGGCTCTTGGATGTCTCTGTACCCATGGACAGAAGGCCCTGTCTGTGCCGGGCTTTCCATAATGTCTCTGTACCCATGGGTATGGAATAGCATGGGCCCTGAAAGTGTCAGTCCTGTTGCTTGCACGCTCCTTCCTTTGTATACAAGACGCATCCATGCACACCCCCATGTACAGATACATTAAAACGTCAGGGAGGGACAGAGATTTCCCACAGAGCTCTAACTTGGGCATAACTCACCTTTTAGCCGGTGGCCAGGGGATTTTTTTCCCAGCTCTGTGTGAGAAGGTGTCCAGGAGCTGAAGGAGCAGCATTTAGAAGCAATTTCAGGATTTCTAGGCAGGAAGTGGAGCTAACAACCATCCACGTAACTCGCCGTATTCATCAGGATGTGCTGCTGGTTCTTTGGGAATATGGCCCAATGGAGACACGAGCCTTGGAAAAATCCCAGCTCTCTGTGGGTTTGTGCAACGGGGGAGCAGCAGAAACACTTTGTGTCTGCTTTGGGGACACAAGGCCCAAGGAGCTGCGGTGGCAGAGGGTGACCTGGGCTGGTGGCAGGCGAAGTCCTGGTTCATGACATCCCAGAGTGGCACAGGACAAAGCTCCGAGCACTCCCAACCCCACTGATGAAGTCTTTGTGATGCTGCACATCCTATAGGAAAAGCTGCTGTCACACAATGCACTGGGATTTGTAAGTTTCATTTTCAATACTTTAGGTCCAAGTTTCAAACTGCAATATTTTTGCCCTCAAGAAACAGTTGTGCACAATCCATCTCTCATCCTCCTATTGCTTCAACTCCAATTAAAAAAAAAAATCTTAATATTGGAAACAAAACCCAAAGTCTTTAAAATGGATGCTGATGTCAGTCCGTAAGATGGATCCAGGCATCAGAACATGCACAAATTAAATGAGTTCTCCTTTTAAAAAGATCAGTTACCTCTTAATCCAAAGTTCAAGAAGATTTCACTCCACATTTGTTTCTTTTTTTTCTCTTTAATATTTTTCTCGGTTTTTTTTTTATTTTTTCTTTTTCTTTTTTAAGAAGATAACACATTCTGAATAAGGAAATGTTCAGCAAAATGAGATGCATTTCTGATAAACCATGAAAATATTTACTCCTCTGTTTACTTTTCTCTGGATACCCTGATGTAAAAAATCTAGCAGATATGAGAAGAGGTGTCAAGTGTTTGCTTTGGACTAAGCTGGAGTTCAGCACTGCTGACATCCTGCTCCAGCCAAGAGTTGCAGAATTCTTTTGCACATCTCGAGCCATGTGTTTGCAGGCACAGCACCTGCAGAGCTGACACACCAGTGCACGTGAATAACTCTGTTACTCCCTCACAGAATTTGGGCTCTGCCCCAGAACGAGGTGCTCCAGCCCTTGGCTCCTGGTTCCCGTGGGGAGCAGCTCCCTTCCCTCTGGCTGAGCTGCTCAGGCAGAGCCCGGCAGCTCCTGGCCCTGCAGGGCTGAGGCTTTTCCCCATGGCTGGGCACAGACGGATGGAGCAGCACTGCTGGACACGGGGGCACACAGAGGGACCAGCAGCAGCTGCCTTTGGCCACCTGAGGCTCCAAGGCCCAAACTCTGAGCAGACAGGGCTGGAAGAGACTCGCAGGCTCCCTGCTGGCTCTGCTGCCCCACTTGTGCCCACCTGGGAGCCCCCAGGGCCAGCAGGGACTTGAGATGGCAGCCCTGGGCTCCTGGAGGTTGTGCAAGGAACGGAGCTGGGGACTCCCTGTCCATGGGGAGCTTCCAGATGGAAAAGGCAGCTGTGCCCAGGCAGCTCCAAGGGCAGAGAAAGGAGGGTCTCGACCACGGGATCTGTGCCAGTCCCACAGTCCTGGGCAGCAGCCACCGAGCCCTGGGGGAGCAGAGGGCACAGCAAGAGGGACAAAAGCAGGCAAGGTCAGAGACTGGAGAGAGCCAGACCCGGCAGCAGGAACAGCTGCTCCATTGCACTCTTGGAGAAAGCTCTTGGCTGGTTCAAAGCGCTGAAAGGCGTGCAGGGCAGAGAGGAGGCCACCCCAAACACTGCTCCTGTTTCCACAGCCTCCCCTCTCCGTGTCCCAGAAGGAATTGGATGGACTGTGTTCTTCTCCCCGAGTCGTCCTGTTCAGCACGAGCAGCTGAGCACCAGGAGCTGAAGGAGCTGAAGCCTCAGGCCTCAAGAGCTGGGCCTGAGGAGACTTTGTGAGCAAATGAATGCTGCTAACATGGACCTGGCTGAATGCAGCAGATGGAATCATGGAATCACAGAATCCTTTCTGTTGGGAAAGACCTCTGAGCTCATCCAGTCCAGCCGGTCACCCAGCAGTGTCGAGCCCAGCACTAAACCACGTCCCTGAAGTGCCAAGGCCTGGACAACAGCCCTGAGTGAGGCCCTGAGCCAAAGGTGGCCTCTGGATGAACCTTCCAACCAAAGGTTATCTTTGTATCTGCTCACTAATGAAATGTGCATGGTCATTAGCACTGTGATAGATGTATCCACTCGTTAGTGAAACATGGATTGACCTTTCTGTGTTTAGAAGCCAGACAAGGCCATGAAATCTGACATCTGGCCTTGTCTGGGGCTGAATGGGCAAAGTCACCTCCCTTGGTTCCTCTTGGGCCCTGGCCAGGCTTTGGGAGGAACCCAGGAGGAGGATGAAACCAGATGTTCCCGCACCAGCAGCGCTGTCAGTTTGTTCATTCAGGACTGTCAGAGCTGGGCCCTCTCCCAGCGAGGCTGGAGCCTCACCTGTGGCTGGAGGCACCTGCAGGAATTCCCAGTGTCCAGGAGTGGCTCTGCAGCCCTTGGCTGTGACAGCTTCCCCAGCTGCTGTGTGGATCTGGGGCATGGTAAAGCCTGAGGGTAACTGCTGCTGGATCTTTCTTAATCACTGCTGCAATCTTTGGTGCTGCTGGCTGGGTGCATTGCCGAGCTGCTCCTTTTGTGATTCTTTGCTGCTTTGAGCTACAGTCAATGACATTGAGTCCTTCAGTTGCTGTCTGTGTCTTTGGTGCTGACCCTGCCCACTGGTGAAACAAAACTGGCACTGTCTGGCCAGATCACAACAAAATGTCACTTTTTAAATGTAAATGTGAGGAATCAGTCCCATCAGAAATTCCCAGATGGGAAGCCCTTCCCTGGAGTTCCCTGGCTCTGGAGTGGGCTGAGGTCAGAGCACTGGTGTCAGCAGTGGGGCACTCTGTTAAAAGAGGCTGAACCCCTGGATGTCTTCAAATGCATCCAAAAATTGCATGTGGAAGAAGGCAAAGAATTGTGGGTTTGGGAATATGTGGGTGAAGTTTGTAAATGGCACATTGGAAACAGCACCAACAGAAGGAAGAATTGCTTTTGGAATGCTCCCACATGGAGGGACAGAGGAAGGTTAAAACTTGAGCTCAGGTTCATTTGTGCAAGTGAAATATAATACTATTATTATCATCATTAATAACAGTTATATAAAAATAGAACATGATTATACATTTTTTTTCAGATAGAATTAAAAATTGATAATGTGAAATAAGGCTGACAATGCTAATATGTCACCTTTGGCTGCTCACTGTGACACTGAATACCCTACAGAAAAGGACTGGCCAAGACCCAAATGTCACAATAGAACTTTGTGAATTGTGTATAATGAATAAAGGAGGAAGGGATGTTGTGGGAACCCAGGACACCGGGAGGATTTCTCTGTCTGCTCTGGGGTGTCCTGACCCCCAGGGGAGCACTGACTTTGACCCTCATTCATGGAGAAAACTTCCAAAGCCTCAAGGTAAACTAGAAACCACAAAAGTGTGAAATAGATTGTAGAGATTGTAGAGAGGAGTTTAGTATGTCACATGGGTAAGAAATTTAAGCTTTAGGATTTTTAGTATGTTATAGATGGATTCAAGATTGTTATAAATGAATGCTCCAATTTATTAATTAAAGAAAATTTATTAAATTGTCCAAATATAAATTTAGAGAAAAACAACGAAAAGCCACTATCAAAAAAAGGTCAGTGCCGAGCCCGGGATCGGCGCTGGGTGAGACACAGGTTTGACCACTACAGCATAGGGTCCCCTATGTTCACCCCGACTGTTCTGTCCAAGTGATTTATATATGGTTTTTCTTGCCTGAGGCAAAGTCTCTTTCTTCTTTTCTGGGCTGCACCTATTCATGTGGAGTTCCTTCACTGTGGCAAGTTGAACAGAACCCGTCCGATCGATCGGGCTCCTGGAGTTCGGTATTCAGATGTATCTCCCTGATGGTTCTGGTTATCTCACTCTCAACTACTTATAGCGTGTTTCTCGTTGGGCATTCCAAACAGGTACATGTCACTTAGGGCGTGTAAGTGGTGCCATTGTGTTCAGCTGGATAAGATATACAGAAGTTTATTACATACAACAACTTGCAGAGTAAAATCTCGGACACTTTGTTATATATGGGATTTGACGCAGAAAAAGGGAATTAGAGAAAGGGAATTGGCTCATAAAATGAGAAAAAGACGAGATGCGTGAGGGAAAGAGAATGAAGAGAGAAACAAAAAGATTAGCATATAGAATAGCATGGTAGGTTAGTGAACAAAGTTTGGAATAGCAACAGCAAACCGTTTTACCAGCTCAAATGTGCAGCTCCCAATAAAACAAAAGCAGCCAGCAAAGCAGTTCAGTAATGTTTTACTTTCTAAATGTCCAGAGGGATTCAGCAAATCAGTACAAACATTCTGAAATACCTTGGCTAATGCTGGAGAATAGGAGGGGAACAGAAGCCCGGTGTTTTAAAAATTCTGCACTGGGACATTGAGCAGTCACTGTGGTGGTGAGATGGTTTCTCCTTGAAGCTGATGAGGGACAAAGCAAACCTCCAGCCAGCCACCCTGCTGAGAGCTTGGCAGTAAAGAGCCTGCAGCCAAGTAGGTGCTTTTCATCAGAAGAATTCAAAATAGTGTGCCAATATCCAAACCTGACCACTGATTGGTTTGACCCAACTTCCTGAAAAAATTCATTTCCATGTCAAACCACGACAAATATGTCAAATGTAACATAAGACACTTGAAAAATGATGAATGCCAAATGATCTGAGTATTAGATCTTTCCTCAAAGAGAATCCTTTTTGCTAACATCTACATGCCAGGAGCTGCAGTGTAGCACCAGGGAGACAAAGGAACCCACCAGTGCTGAAAAGCACCCATCTCCGAGCTGGCCACGTCCATTCGTTTGCAAATTAGGTCCTTTTCTCCCTGCTGCCAGCTGCGGGTTTGAAATACTGTGAAGCAACCTTCCCGTCCTTGGTGGGGTGCTTAAAAAAACTTACAGAATATTTCTTATCAATATAACATTTTTCATACATCTATTTCTCACAAGCACGAATTATCTAAAATACACATAACAATTCCATGATTCCATCTGCTGCATTCAGCCAGGTCCATGTTAGCAGCATTCATTTGCTCACAAAGTCTCCTCAGGCCCAGCTCTTGTGGCCTGAGGCTTTAGCTCCTTCAGCTCCTGTCGCTCAGCTGCTCGTGCTGAACAGGACGACTCGGAGAGAAGAACACAGTCCATCCAATTCCTTCTGGGACACGGAGAGGGGAGGCTGTGGAAACAGGAGCAGTGTTTGCTGTGGCCTCCTCTCTGCCCTGCACGCCTTTCAGCGCTTTGAACCAGCCAGGAGCTTTCTCCAAGAGTGCAATGGAGCAGCTGTTCCTGCTGCCGGGTCTGGCTCTCTCCAGTCTCTGACCTTGCCTGCTTTTGTCCCTCTTGCTGTGCCCTCTGCTCCCCCAGGGCTCGGTGGCTGCTGCCCAGGACTGTGGGACTGGCACAGATCCCGTGGTCGAGACCTTCCTTTCTCTGCCCTTGGAGCTGCCTGGGCACAGCAGCCTTTTCCATCTGGAAGCTGCCCATGGACAGGGAGTCCCCAGCTCCGTTCCTTGCACAACCTCCAGGAGCCCAGGGCTGCCATCTCAAGTCCCTGCTGGCCCTGGGGGCTCCCAGGTGGGCACAAGTGGGGCAGCAGAGCCAGCAGGGAGCCTGTGAGTCTCTTCCAGCCCTGTCTGCTCAGAGTTTGGGCCTTGGAGCCTCAGGTGGCCAAAGGCAGCTGCTGCTGGTCCCTCTGTGTGCCCTCGTGTCCAGCAGTGCTGCTCCATCCGTCTGTGCCCAGCCACGGGGAAAAGCCTCAGCCCTGCAGGGCCAGGAGCTGCCGGGCTCTGCCTGAGCAGCTCAGCCAGAGGGAAGGGAGCTGCTCCCCACGGGAACCAGGAGCCAAGGGCTGGAGCACCTCGTTCTGGGGCAGAGCCCAAATTCTGTGAGGGAGTAACAGAGTTATTCACGTGCACTGGTGTGTCAGCACTGCAGGTGCTGTGCCTGCAAACACATGGCTCAAGGTGTGCAAAAGAATTCTGCAACTCTTGGCTGGAGCAGGATGTCAGCAGTGCTGAACTCCAGCTTAGTCCAAAGCAAACACTTTACACCTCTGCTCATATCTGCTAGATTTTTTACATCAGGGTATCCAGAGAAAAGTAAACAGAGGAGTAAATATTTTCATTATTTATCAGAAATATTTCTCATTTTGCTGAACATTTCTTTTTCAGAATGTGTTATCTTCTTAAAAAGAAAAAGAAAAAAGAAAAAAAACCCGAGAAAAATATTAAAGAGAAAAAAAAGAAACAAATGTGTAGTGAAATCTTCTTAAACTTTGGATTAAGAGGTAACTGATCTTTTTAAAGGGAGAACTCATATACTTTGTGCATGTTCTCATGCCTGGATCCATCTTACGGACTGACATCAGCATCCATTTTAAAGACTTTGGGTTTTGTTTCCAATATTAAGATTTTTTTTTTTAATTGGAGTTGAAGCAATAGGAGGATGAGAGATGAATTGTGCACGACTGTGTCTTGAGTACAAAAATATTGCAGTTTGAAACTTGGACCTAAAGTATTGAAAATGAAACTTACAAATCCCAGTGTATTGTGTGACAGCAGCTTTTCCTATAGGATGCGCAGCATCACAAAGACTTCATCAGTGGGGTTGGGAGGGCTTGGAGCTTTGTCCTGTGCCACTCTGGGATGTCATGAACCAGGACTTCGCCTGCCACCAGCCCAGGTCACCCTCTGCCACTGCAGCTCCTTGGGCCTTGTGTCCCCAGAGCAGACACAAAGTGCTTCTGCTGCTCCCCCTTTGCACAAACCCACAGAGAGCTGGGATTTTTCCGAGGCTCATGTCTCCATTGGGCCATATTCCCAAAGAACCAGCAGCACATCCTGATGAATACGGCGAGTTACGTGGATGGTTGTCAGCTCCACTTCCTGCCTAGAAATCCTGAAACTGCTTCTAAATGCTGCTCCTTCAGCTCCTGGACACCTTCTCACACAAAGCTGGGAAAAAAATCCCCTGGCCACTGGCTAAAAGGTGAGTTATGCCCAAGTTAGAGCTCTGTGGGAAATCTCTGTCCCTCCCTGACGTTTTAATGTATCTGTACATGGGGGTGTGGATGGATGTGTCTTGTATACAAAGGAAGGAGCGTGCAAGCAACAGGACTGACACTTTCAGTGTCCATGCTATTCCATACCCATGGGCACAGAGACATTATGGAAACCCTGGCACAGACAGGGCCTTCTGTCCATGGGTACAGAGACATCCAAGAGCCCCTGGCACACACAGAGCCTTCTGTCCATGGGTACAAAGACATCCAAGAGCCCCTGGCACACACAGAGCCTTCTGTCCATGGGTACAGAGACATCCAAGAGCCCCTGGCACACACAGAGCCTTCTGTCCATGGGTACAGAGACATCCAAGAGCCCCTGGCACACACAGAGCCTTCTGTCCATGGGTACAGAGACATCCAAGAGCCCCTGGCACACACAGAGCCTTCTGTCCATGGGTACAGAGACATCCAAGAGCCCCTGGCACACACAGGCCTGGCACACACAGGTTTGGCAGCACAGGTGGCTTTCCCCACAGGCTGCAGGAGATGAGAACACAACATTTGCCAACACTGACTGCAAGCCACAGCTCTGGGTGCTCCCCGTGAACTTCAGCTCTGGAACCACTGTCTACCCCAAGTTTCAGGGGCTGCAGTGGGAGCCTGGCTGGGCTCGGCCCTGGGGCCATCCTGCAGGGACAGCTGCAAACAGGGAGCATTCCCTTGCCACAAACAGCCAAGCCAGGGCTGCAGGGCAGCTGCTCCAGCCCGGACTGCACTGCTGAGTGCTGTGCTCTGGGGCTGGGGCTCCCCGCACAGGGGACTGGACTGGTGTGCCAGAGGAGACAGAGAAGCTGCAGCTTCAGCCTAACTGAGGTGGGTGCGTGGGCTGGGAAGAGTGGGGAGGCTCAAGGGGATTCACAGAGCTCATCCTGCTGCAAGGACGAGGAAAAGGGAGTGGGAACGCAGCAGTGAGGAGAGCTGAGGGCTGGAGAGCAGCTCTGAATGACACTAAAATCCCACTGGACCTCTGAGACATTGCTGCTCCTCAGCCCGTGACAGGATGAGTCCCTAAGCCTGGGGCTCAGCCTTCCTCGTGGTGAGGGGCACCAAGGAAGGCAACAGTGTGATGGAGACTGCCATGGGCTGGGAACTCACTGGGGGAAAAGAGGGAGCAGTTGGGAAGTAAAAGGCAGGTGGGGGAGAGAACAGTTCAAAGAAGGGCTGAGCTACACCTTGAGCAAGCTGCAAAATGTCATTTGGGGTCATCCCAGATTGATTTCATTTCAGAAGCTATTGAACAAGTTTATTTTGGGGTGGTGTCATGTTTTCCCTGGGAGGTGTACACTCTGCACACTTGAGCTGTGTTGCTGAAATGCTCCAGCAGGTCTGTGCTGCAGGTCACCCCATTTCTTCTTTGGCTGATTGCGGCCCGGTGCTGAGCTCCAGCAGAGCCCTGGCAGAGCCCAGAGCAGCCTCAGCACCCGCAGAGCCCGGCTGCAAGGAGAGAAACCAGAAAGCGCCCGTCAGCTGAAGGCTCCTGTCCCCTTGTCCCAGCCGCCCGCGGTGCCCAGGCCATGCTGGCCGTGCCCAGAGCTGTGCCCAGAGCTGCCCATCCCTGCTGCCTTTGGGAGCAGAGCAGGAGGGCAGGACATGTGCCCAGCCTGCAGCCGGCCACGGCACATCCAGCCCTCAGCAGCTGCCCAGAGCAGGATGCTCCCGTGCTCGCTGCCATCTCCCCAAAGCTCTGATCCCACCATGCCAAGCAGATGGGACCCACCTGACGCCATCCCCCGCTGGAAGAAAAGCTGGTCCCAAACGATGTCCTCAGCCTTCTCCAAGGGCACGGCCCATCCACACCACAGCTGCTCCCAAGCACTTCCCCAACCAGACTGGACCACATCTAGAACGCTTCCTCTAGAAAAACACACAACAAATTATTGAAAATAGATTACAGACAAAAAGGGGAACAAGAAAAAAGGTCATAAATCATATTACTGTCAGGGACTTGAGGAAGGCCCAACCCCTGCATGCCAGGGAAAAACCCACCCACAGGTGAGGGAAGCCCAGACTTTCTCCCTTCCCCCCTGCACTGCCCCCCAAAATAACGGTGATCCCAAAGCAAACAGGGGCAGTGGAGCAGCCCAAGCCCTTCCTTGCCTGCAGAGCAAAGCAGCCCCTGCACAGGTTCTGGAGTCCCACCTCTGCTCCCACCATGGGGGTTTATTTGTGTCGGGCTGGCTGCCCCAGCCCCAGCCCGGGGCACGGTGGGTGCTGGGGGCTGTTGGCAGGGCCAGGAGCCCACTCCCATTTCATCACCACCCCAGCCCATCCCCCAGCCCTGCCAAAAGCAGCCTGGCAGCCGACTGAAGGATCAGCTGCATCCACCCCAGCAAAGGGGGAACCTTTGGTTCCTGGCCAGGCTGTGCAATGCCCAAATCTGGAGCAGCTCAGCTCCAGCACAAGGGCTGCGTGTCCCCATCTGATGACCCCTGGGCAGTGACACAGGCAGGACAAAATGTCTGGGTTCCTTTGCTTCTGATTGCCAAGGCATGTGTGGAGCTGAAACTTACCAGGGCCTTGCATCAAAGTGTGCCTGTGGCTCTCTCCCTTCTTCTAGGGCCGATCAATATCCTGCAGCCAGGGATCACATAACAGCTCTTCTAACGAGGGCCTGTCCGAGTGCAGCATGGATAAACACCGCCTGATCACATCTTGGCACTCTGGGCAGAGAAACCAGAACCCGCCGGTCAGCTGGAGAAGGCTCCTGTTGGCTTTGCCCCACTATTCCCGTGCCCAGGCCATGCTGGATGTGCTCAGAGCTGGGCCTAAACTTCCCCATCAATTCCCTGTTTTGGAGGAGAGCAGGAGAGCAGGACATGTGCCACCTCCTCAGCAGCTGCCAGAGCGGGATGCTCACGAGCTGCTGCTGTCTCCCAGCACTGGCATTGCCCCCGTGGCCAGAGATGAGGATCCACCTTGAGAGAGCCGTTGTGGCAGCGAGAGCTGATGGTCCCAGCTGATGTTCTGGCTCCTCCTGAAAGGGTGCTGCCCGCAGACCATCTGGTGCAGCAGGATGCCCAGGGACCAGATGGTAGCTGGCTTGCCATAGTAAAATCCAAAGTGGATCCATTCCGGGGGGCTGTACGACGGTGTTCCTGTGGAATACAGATGGGGTTCATCAGGGGGATGCTGCTGCTCCCAGAGCCTGGCCCCAGCATCCCTGGGCGTGTGGGGGCTGCCCCAGTGGCACACGGGGTGACCGCCGCCCTCTCGCCAGCACCTGGGACTTGTGTACAGACTCGGGGTTGGAAAAGAAGCCACTGGGGTTGGAAGAGGGCAGCAGAAGTCCCGGCAAGGCCCGACCATAAGGAGGAAAAACCCACCCAGTTCTTGGGAAAACCATGCCTTCATCCTCCCTGCCTGCACTGCCCAAAACCATCATGAATCGAAAACAAACCAGGTGAGTGGAGCAGTCCAAGCCCTTTCTCACCTGCACACCAAACCAGCTGGGACACAGCTTACGGCCCCCCTCTCTGCTACCCCCACCCACCCGTGTTTTTGTTGGGCTGGCTGCCCCAGCCCCAGCCTCAGTCCTGCCCAGAGTGGTGGGCAAAGGCTGCCAGCAGGGCTGGAAGCTGGCTCCCCACCCAGCCCTGCTCAAATGCAACTCAGCTGAAATCTCAGTGCCATGAAGGGCAGCAAAAGGGAGAATCCCCGCTGCCACACCCAGCTTGGGTTGTGAGATGTTGGGCCATGAGATGCCAGGACCGAGAGCACACCCCTGCATGGGCTCACCTGCAAAGCGAGTGTAGGCTGTGTCTTGCAGGTAGGTGCCACAGCCAAAGTCAATCAATTTGGCCTGCCCGGTGGCCAGGTCCACCAAGATGTTCTGTGGTTTGATGTCCCTGTGCAGGACCCCACAGCTGGTGCAGTGCTGCACGGCCTCCAGCACCTGGCGGAACAGATCCCGCGCCTCCTCCTCGGACAGGAACCCCCGTGCCCGAATGAAATGATGCAGGTCCTGAGACCGCTTCGGGCGTTCCAGCACCATCAAGATGTATTTGGGGAGCTCAAGCCACTCCAGCAGCTGGATGACACCGGGGAAGCCAGTGGAGACCTTGGCCAGCAGCACGATCTCCAGGGGTGCGCTGGTGCCCTTGGGCTGCAGGAGGAGCACGATGCTGTCAGTGGGGCTGATGCCATGCCGGGGGTCAGGAACCCCTCACCCAGCACGGGATGCTCTGTGCCCTGCACTGGCCCCACGCCCGCTCTCCCTCGAGGTGTCCTGGTGGCTCCCACCCTGCTGGGCCTCGGCTCATCCCCGCCCGGCACGGCCCGGCTTCTGCCGCTGGCCCCGCTCACTCACCAGCTCGCCCCAGTGCCGGACGCGGTTCCTTGGCACCCTTTTGATGGCCACCTGCAAGCCAAGAGCAGCAGCGGGCTGAGCTCGCCGCCCGCCATGCCCAGCCTCAGCCCCAGCCCCAGCTCCAGCCCCATCCTCCTCCTCCTCCTCCTCCTCCTCCCCCCTCTCCCCCTCTCCCTTCTCCTTTTCCTTCTATCCCACCTCCTCCCCCTCCTCTCCCTCCTCCTCCTCCTCCTCCTCTGCCCGTTGCCGGCCCCGCCGCTCACCGGGGCGCCGTCCGAGAGCCGCGTGGCCGCGAAGACGCTGCCGAAGCCGCCGCTGCCCAGCAGCGAACCCAGCCGGTACCGCTCCTTCAGGCCCTGCTGCGCCTTCCCTGCGGGCGGGACGCGGCTGTCAGCGCTCGGCCCGGGGCCAGGAGCGGCCCCCGAGCGCCCCCCGACCGCCCCGGGCCGGCCCTCCCCAGGCGTTCGCTCCCGGCAACGGGACAGCGGCGGCTCGGGGGCGGCGGCCGCGCTGCCGAGCGGCGGAGCTCGGGCCGGGGAAGCCGCAGCGGAGGCGGCGGCAGCGGCCGCGCCGCGTGTGTCCTCCGCGGGGCCCGGGAGGAGCCGGGGCCGGGGCCAGGCTCGGGCCAGGCGGAGCCAGAGCGAGGCGATGCCGCCCCAGCCCCAGGCACCGATGCCCGCCCAGAAGCGCCACCGCCAGCACGGCCAGAGCCGGGCGGAGGCGAGACCCCGGCGGGACGGCCGGGGGCGGGGATGGGGCAGCCCCGCCCGGAGCCGGGGGCGGGCCGGGGGCATGGCCCGGCCGGGAATGGGGAGAGAGAGAGACTGGGAGAGGAGGGGACAGCGGGAAAGGGAGAGCGGGAGACGGTGCGGGACAGCGGGAAAGGGAGAGCGGGACAGCGGGAGAAGGAGAGGGAGAGGAGTAAGAATCGGAAGTCAACAAAATCACTGCTGCCGCTGCTGCTGCTGCTGCCGCCGCCGCTGCTGCTGCTGCAACTGAAGCTCCGGGGCCGTTTGTCCCCGTGTCCGTTTTTCCGTTGCCCGCTCACCCCCACGCCCAGCCCCCCGCTCCCCGGGGGCAGCCCCTGAGCCTGTCCAAACACGGGAACTTTGCCGTGTTCAGCCCAGACCCAGAGTCTGGACTCCTGCACGGGGGCAGAGGTATCTCCTCGGTCGCTGCTGTGCATTGTCCCCGCTGAGGATCAAACCCTGTCGGGGCACATTTCCTGGCTGAAGGATTCCCTGGTCCTGGCCCTGCACTTATGGCTCCAGCATTGCTTTCCAGTGAATACTGGAATGTTGCAGCAGATAGGCCTGCTAGGCCCCTCTGGAGATTAGCTGCCTAAGGGCAGAGAAAATGCATAGTCATGCTGACTAGCAAAAGAACCCCTTTTCCCGCGCCTCAGACCCTCTGTTATCTTCCTGTAAGACAAGAGGTCAATTTGTACCCTGACCCGCACAATTGGACCATTTCTCAAAACCCCTGTACCCTATAAAAACCCCTCAGTTTCCCTAGCTCGTTGGAAGTAAGCTGTCCCTGAACCCTTCACGGAAGATGAAATAAAGATCCTCCGGTGGAACCTCACACAGCGCTCCCCGTCTCTCTCTCCCTGCGTCTGCCCGAGGCACCCCAGCAAGCCTATGAGCTGAAATCACTTCTAAAAGAGCTGAACTTTGCTTAAGAGCTGCATATCACTATAACAGCTTGCTGGGGCTAGCCTGTGCCTGGGAGCTCTGCCAAAGGTGCTTGGGCAGGAGGGTGTGCAGATACCCTTCTCACCCCAGAACACCAAGGCAGCCGGACCAACTGAGCCTGACCGGGACCAAAAACAATACTGGAAGGCAAACTGTGTGGCTCATGGTACTTTAGAGTGTCTAGAACTCGCTAAGTCACTGATCTTAGAGGTGAGATGCATTTGGAATTAATGGGATGGAGAAGTAGTGCAAGATGGAAAAAGGAAGCAGAGAAATAAATAGAGGAAAACATCTTGGACTGTTTCTTTCAATTTTCATTTCACTTCTGGAAAGCTGTTTCAGTTTTCCAGGAATCTTCTCCACAGTCCTGTTTGCTCTTCTCAAGAACCTTTCCTGGAGAACCAGGTTGAGCTCTTGTCACAAGATGTGCCACCACCTGCAGCTTCTCTTGGCTTTCCACAGCGGGAGTGCAGCAGGACTTGCAGCAGAGCAGGACAAAGGTTTGGAGAACTTGACAGCTTGTCCTTTCTTTTCCTGGTGAGCTGGGGAGTTGTGCCATTGGTGAGGTTTTCATTGTGACTGTTCCAGCCTTGGGAAACAGGAGGTGGAACCAGGACTTGTTAGGGAATACAAGCCTGACTGAATGCAGAGAAGGAATCTCCAGAGCCTGCAGCCAGAAATGGAGAGTTGTGTGATAATCATTCCCACATCTCCATGGACACCTGGAAAGTGATCTAGAACATGAAAATGGGACAGAGGGGGTTTGTTTCTGTGTTCAGTTTGGGTGATTCTACATCTCCAGTGCTGGTATAAATCAAGAGCACAGTCAGTTCATGATAAGCACCAGAACAGGCTGGACCTCTGAGAGTAGGTGACGGAAAGAATTTGAAAAGGAGAAATGCAGGGAATGACTTGGTGGACTTTGTCTGGAAGAAGGGTAGTTTTTTCTAATTATTTCTAGTCCATTGCTTCTGCTTTTGTCCTTCTTACAAGGCCATTTGCATCCCAGATTCCTCATGAAATGAGATCCCTGAGCTTCTGGAACTGCCTGAAAGATGCCCTGTTCTTGCAGGGACACTCAGGCTGAAACAGGAAGCAATTTTGAAGCAATTGTATTAAACAAAAACCAGTTCTTAAACAGAGATTGATGTCACTGCCCCCGACCAACCACCATGGGCAAATCTCTGGCTCAGCCTGGAGCAGTGACCTTGAGGGGTGTCCCCACTGCAGGGAGGAATCTCCACAGCCCCCAAGAAGGGAAATGCCAGGAGACGCTGCCATTAAAATTTGGATGGGGCTTTTCTAGTCTGAAGTGCTGCCCTGTCAGTCAGATGTGCCCAGGCTGGGCCAGCTCAGCAGCTCTGCAGGAGCTCTCAGTGGTGTCACTTGGTTGTTCCTTTCTCTGGGGATTTTTCCAGCCCTGCCACAGCTTCATCTCCCTCTGGGGATGTAGAACTTTGGGATGGAGGAGTCAGGCTGGTTTCAGCATTATTCACCCCAACGGCAGCGTGACGCCCCTCCTTCATTTCCCACTGGGGTTTTGCAAACAGGGCCTTGCGGGAGTGGTTTGAGCCCATCGCAGGCAGAGCCTCCTGCTCCAGCAGGAACTGCCTTTCCTGTGCCAGGAGCAGGGCAGGTCCTGCTGCAGGAAAAGCCCCAGGCCAGCCCCAGCACAGGGAATGCCTCGGGCGCAAGGGCAGAGTGCCGTGCTGGGAGCTGTGCCAGGGAGAGCCTGAGGCACCAAAGGCGCCTTGGCAGCAGCAGCTGCTTGCAGGGCATGGCCAGAAGCCTCCCTTGGCAAGCCGGCCTGGTGGCCAGCACTGCAGAGCTGCTGCCTCAGGGCTCATTTCTGGCTGGGCTCTGCCCCAGCCCACAGAGTGTGACCTCAGCCCTGACTCTGCCACGGCCCTTGTGCCTGAGCCCTGCAAAGCCCAAAGGTCACCTGTGCCCCCCTGGCTGTGCCAGCCCCTGGGGCAGGGGGAGGAAAGGCAGAGAAGGGGCTGGGTTTGGCTGTGGGATGTGGGGTCCAGCAGAGACCATGAGGAGTCAAGGCAGTGGATGGAGTGCACTGAGCAGCCCCTTCTGCCCATGCAGTCCTGGAATGGTTTGGATGGGAAGAGCTCTGCAGTGCTCATCTCATCCAAACCCCGCCATGAGCAGGGACATCTTTCACCAGATCAGGTTGTTCAGAGCCCTGTCCCAGCTGGACTTGAATGTTTCCAGGGATGGGGCACTGACCACCTCCCTGGGAACCTGTCCTGGTGTATCACCACCCTCATCATCAAACATTTCCTCCTTATCTGTTCTTATCTGAACCTCCCTTCCTTTAGTTTAAAACCACCCCCCTTTGTCCCGTTGTGACAGGCCCTACTAAAACCTTTGTCCACCCTTGTATTCCCAATGAGCCGGGTTTCCATGGCAACTGCCAGGACAGGTGACCCAGGTGTCACCCCCAGTGAGGGCTGCCATGGAAACAGTGCCCAGCACTGCCCCTTTCTGTCGGGCTGACCTGGCCTTTGGCCCTGGCCCTGGCGTTTGCTGCTGGTTCCGCGGCGCCTGACCGGCCAGCGCGGCACAGGGCAGGTGGCCATGGCACAAGCCCCCAGCAAGGGATCCCCTCTGGCTCTGGGCAGTGACAGCAGCCCTGAGCAAGGGGCCAGGGCAGGTTTCCGTGGCGAGCAACCATCACAACGGCTCCAGGAGCAGAATGACTCTTGCCAAGGAACTTTGCCTTGCTGTCACTTAATATTAAATCTGGCTTTTGCTGATCCCTTGCTGGGGATTTTTTCAGCGCTCTCAAGCCCTCGTTGGTAACAGGGTGAAGGAGCCCTGGCCCAGGCTCTGGCCCTGGGGGACACGGGGACGCTGCCAGGGGGTCCCTGTCCCCCTGTCCCACCCCCAACAGCCCCAGCCCCCGTCCCCGTGTCAGGCTCTGGGGTCGATCTCGTGGAACATCCTCTGGGGGAGGCTGCGGCGCCGGGGGTGGGAGGACCTGGGGGGACAGGGGACCCCGCTGTGCACGAGCAGCGTTGGACTTCTCTGGGGGAACTGGGAGGGGGGCTGGGGTGGAGTGACCTCCCCAGTGACCTCACACAGCCCCTGTGATGTCACACACCCCTGTGATGTCACACAGACCACTCTGAGATGTAACAGGCCACCTGTGATTTCATACAGGTGTCCTGTGAGGTCACAGCCTGCTCTTTGAGGTCTCAGTCTGCTCTGTGATGTCAGAAAATCTGCCCTGTGAGGTCACAGCCCAGCCTGTGATGTCACAGACACCCTGTGAGGTCATAGCCAGCTCTATGAGGTCACAGCCACCTTTGTGATGTTATGCAGTCTCGTTGTCATGTCACAGCCTGCTCTGTGATTTCACAGTCAGCACTGTGATGTCACAACCCACTCTGTATTTTCTCAGCCTTTTCTGTGACATCACACAGCTGCTCTGTGATGTCACAGAGCCCTTTTCTATGATGGCAGAGTCTTCTCTGTGGCCTCACAGCCTGTTCTGTGATGTCACACAGACAGCCTGTAATGTCACAGCCGACTTTGTGACATCACAACCTCCTCTGTGATGTCACAACCTGCTCTGTGATGTCACATAATAAACCAGTGATGTCACAGCCAACTGTATGATGTCACAACCTGGTCTGTGATGTCACACAATCACAGAATCACAGAATTGCTGGGTTGTAAGAGACCTTTAAGGTTATCAAGTCCAACCCATGCCCTAACACCACCTCAGCTAAACCATGGCACTGAGTGCCACATTCAGTCTTTTTTTAAACACATCCCAGGATGTTTACTCCAGCACCTCCCTGGACAGACAGTTCCAGTACTTTATCACCCTTTCCATAAAAAACTTTTTTCCTAATATCCAACCTAAATTTCCCTTGGTGCAGCTTAAGACACTGTCCTCTGGTCCTGTCAGTTGCTGTGAGGAGAAGGAGACCGACCCCCACCTGACTGCAACCACCTTTCAGGGAGTGTGGAGAGTGATAAGGTCACCTCTGAGTCTTCTCCAGGATAAACAACTCCATCTCCCTCAGTCATTCCTCACAGGACTTGTGTTCCAGACCCCTCACCAGCCTGGTTGTCCTTCTCTGGACACGCTCCTGCTCCTCCATGTCCTTCCTAAGTGGGAGGGCCCAGAACTGGACACAGCGCTCGAGGAACGGTGCCAGTACAGGGGAAGAATGCCAAGTACACGAGTGCCAAGTACAGGGGAAGAATGACCTCCCTGCTCCTGCTGGTCGCACCATTCCTGATCCAGGCCAAGAGCCAGTGGCCTTCTTGGCCACCTGGGCACACTGCTGGCTCATGTCCAGCCTGCTGTCGACCAGTGCCCCCAGGTCCCTTTCTGCCTGGGCACTGTCCAGCCACGCCATCCCCAGCCTAGAGCTGTGCAGGGGGTTATTGTGGACAAAATGCAGGACTGGGCACTTGGACTGATTAAATTTAAACTTACTGAACTCTACCATCTATCCGGCTGTTCCATGTGTTCCTGCAGAGCCCTCCTGCCTTCCAACAGATGGACACACGCTCCCAGCTCAGTGTCATCTGCAGATTTACTAATGAAACCCTCAATCCCCTCATCCATGTGGTCAATAAAAATATTGAACAGAGCTGGCCCAGCACAGAGCCCTGAGGGACAGCACTGGTGACTGTCCCCAGCTGGATGCAGCACCGCTCACCACCACTCTCTGGCCCGGCCATCCAGCCAGTTCTGAACCCAGCACAGAGTGCTCCTGGCCCAGCCGTGGGCTGCAGCTTTTCCAGGAGTGTGCTGTGGGAGACAGTGTCAAAGGCCTTGCTGGGGTCCAAATAGACACATCCACAGCCTTTCCTGCATCCACCAGGAGGGTCACATGGTCATAGAAGGAGACCAGGTTGGTCAAACAGGACCTACCCATCCGAAACCCCTGCTGGCTGGGTCTGACACCCTGGCCATCCTGTAAGTGCTGTGTGATGGCACTCAGTGTGAACTGTCCCATGACCTTACCAGGTACTGAGGTCAGGCTGACTGGCCTGGAATTACCAGGATCCTCCTTGCCACCCTTGCTGTGAATGGGCATCACATTGGGAAGCTTCCAGTCATCTGGGATCTCACCAGTGAGCCAGGACTCCTGGTAAATGATGGAGAGTGACTTGGCAAGCTCATCTGACAGCTCCCTCATCACCCTGGGGTGGATCCCATCTGGTCCCATGGATTTATGAACATCCAAGCAGCTCAGCAGTTCTCTGACTGCCTGCTCTTGGATAACAGTGGCCCACTCTGCTCCCTGACACCATCTACCAGCCCAGGAGGACAGTTGTCCTGAAGGCAAATTGTCTTCTCTCTAAAAACTGAGGCAAAGAAGGCATTAAGCACTTCTGCCTTCTCCTCATCTGCAGTTATTAAATTCCCTTCCACATCTAATAAAGAACAAAGATTGGTCTTACCCTTCCTTTTACCATTGATATATTAGTAAAAGCATTTTTTATTACCCTTTACAAAAGCTGCCATTTTAAGTTCAAACTGAGGTTTGGCTTCCCTAATGTCTTTTCTACATGCCCTAGCAATGCCCTTAAATACTTCCTTAGAGACCTGACCCTCCTTCCAAAGATGATAAATTCTCTTTTTATTCCTATCTTCCTCCAAAACCTTTTTGCCCATCCAGGCTGGGCATTTGCATCGTCGACTCATCTTTTGGCACACAGGGACAGTCTCCTTCTGTGCCCTCGAGATCTGTATTTTGAAGCTTGCCCACCTTTACTGAACTCCTTTGTTTTCAAGGGCTGCTTCCCAAGGAACTCTCTGAATAAGTCTCCTAAATAGGCCAAAGTCTGCCCTCCGAAGTCCAGTGTAAAAGTCTTATTAGTGTTCCACCTGACTTCACCATGAGAATTCTATAATTTCATGATCACTGTGCCCCAAGTGAACTCCACCCACCACATCTCCCACCAGCCCATCTGTATTTACAAACAACAGATCTAACATAGTCCCTCTCCTGGTGGGCTCACTCACCAGCTGCAACAAAAAATTGTCCTCCATAAACTCTAAAAATTTCCTGGACTGCCTCTTTTCAGCTGTATTGAGTTCCCAGCAGATGTCCAGCAGGTTGAAGTCGCCTACAAGAACAAGGGCTGATGATCCAGAAACATTCTCTAGCTGCTTATAGAATGAGTTGTCCACCTCTTCTTCCCAGCTGGCTGGATGATAACAGACTCCCAGTAGGATGTCAGCCTTGTTGGCCTTCCCTTAAGTCTTACCCATAGACATATGACTTTATCATCATTAGTTTCAACACCCACAGCATCAAAACCCTTCCCCAATGTAAAGGGCCACCCCTCCACCTCTTCTCCCTTTCCTGTCTCTCCTGAAGAGCTTGCAGCCATCCAGTGCAGCGCTCCAGCCATGTGAGTCGTCCCACCCTGTTTCTGTGATGGCAATTACATCACGGCTCTGCTGCTGCACCATGGCCTCCAGCTCTTCTTGTTTGTTACCCATGCTGTGTGCATTGGTGTACATGCACCTCAGCTGGGCTGCTGATTTCACCCCTAGCTCAGGCTTACCACCCATGAGCCTGCTTCCAGACAACCCAGCTGCATCCCCTTCCCCTTCAGACCTAGTTTAAAGCCATCTCAACAAGTTCTGCCAGTTCATGAGCTAAAATTCTTCTGCCCTTCACAGAAAGATGGAGCCCGTCTGGTCCAAGCAGGCCAGGTGCTGTAAAAGTTGCCCCATGATTAAAGAATCCAAAATTTTGTCGATGACACCAACCCTTGAGCCACTCGTTGATAATGTGAGCTCTCCTATTGCTTTCACCGTTTTTCTCAGACACCAAAGGGACTGAGGAAAAGACTGTCTGTGCCCCTGTCCTATTAACCACCTGACCCAGTGCCCTAAAGTCCCTTTTAATTGCCCTGACACTCCTCTTTTCAATCTCATCACTGCCAGCCTGGGGTATCAGCAGTGGACAATAATCAGAGGGCTGAATCAGCCCAGGCAGTGTGTCAGTGATATCCCGTACCCGGGCCCCAGGGAGGCAGCAGACCTCTCTGTGGGGTGGGACTGGTCAACATATGGGGCCCTCTGTTCCCCTCAGGAGGGAGTCACCCACCACGATTACCCTTCTTTCCTTTTTGATGTTAGAGGTGCTGATCTGTCTCACAGATGAATCATGATTGGGAGGCTCACTGGGCAGATAGTTTTCTTCTAAACCATCTGGCTGACTCTCCAGATCCAGGGGATCATACTGACTTTGAAGTGGCCCCTGGCTTGGGAGAGGGCTTTGGGAGGGATTTTTATTATTACCTCCTCGAGTAGGTACCCACTCCCACTCCCCTTCATCAGCCAGGTGTCCTTCTATAGCCTGACAGTGGGAGGTGTGGGAGACAGCGGGAACCAAGGAGAGCATTGCTGCCCTGCCAGACCTCATGGAACCAAGGATCCATTGTGACACTGCAGGGCCCTGGGGCACCACGGTGCCATTGTGACACTGCAGGGCCCAAGGATCCAAGGGACTTTGTGACACCAGAGGGACATTGTGACACTGGGAGGCCTCATGGAATCATGGAGATCATTGGGACACTCCGGGGCCTCATGGAACCATGGTGACACCAAGTTGTCTGGGGGTGTTGATCTGCTGGAAGGCAGGAGGGCTCTGCAGAGGGCCCTGGACAGGCTGGATCCAGGGCCCAAATCCAACAAGGTGAGGTTTAACAAGTCCATGTGCTAGGTCCTGCACTTTGGCCACAACAACCCCTGCAGCGCTACAGGCTGGGGACAGAGTGGCTGGACAGCAGCCAGGCAGAAAGGGACCTGCAGGGACTGATGGACAGCAGGCTGGACATGAGCCAGCAGTGTGCCCAGGTGGCCAAGAAGACCAATGGCTCCTGGCCTGGATCAGGAATGGTGTGGCCAGCAGGAGCAGGGCAGTGATCCTTCCCCTGTGCTCAGCACTGGTTGGGCAGCACCTCGAGTGCTGTGTCCAGTTCTGGGCCCCCTAATTTAGGAAGGACCTGGAGGGGCTGGAGCGTGTCCAGAGAAGGGCAAAAAGGCTGGTGAGGCGTCTGGAGCACAAGTCCTGTGAGGAGCGGCTCAGGCAGCTGGGGTTGTTGATCCTGGAGAAGAGGAGGCTCAGGGGACACAAGGCAGTGTCAGGGCACAGGTTGGACTTGATGATCTCCAAGGTCTTTTCCAGCCTTGCTGATTCTGGGATTCTGTGAAACCACCCTTGGAGCAGTTGCAGGAGTAGCCCTGGGCCTCCTCTTCAGAAGCTCCAGCAGCCCAGGTCCCTCAGCTTCTCCTCACAGCCCCAAAGCCCATCCTGTCAGTCCTGCAGAGCCTCTGCAGCCCCTCCTCACTGCCCAGAACAGGCAGCCCCACAGCCAGACACAGCAGCCCAGATGTGCCCCCCTGGCCTGGGATGCCTCTGGCAAGGGAGCAGCACGAGGCACTGCAGGAGCCTGCAGACAATTCCTGCAGCACTTGTGGGATGATCCTGCTCCCCAAGGGACGATCCCATGGTGCCAAGTCAGGAACTGGAATGGGGAGTGGGGCCAGAGAGTAAAGGGCAAACAGGGACGGGCTGTTTGCAGGGGAGGAAGAGGGGTGAGGAAGAGAAATAAATTTGTAGGAGGAAGATTAAAGAAAGCAAAGGTGAAGCCAAGGAAATGCTCCGGGCAGTTTGGGGGTGGCTGCCAGGCAGCCCTGGCTCTGAGCAGCAGCGTCTGCAGTGGGACAGGAAACTCCCAGCTGATGGGAACAAACTTTCTGGCTGACTGCAGAGGCCAGGAAAAAGCTGAGTGGTTTCCCTGGCGTCCCCCAGCCTTTCCTGGCCCCAGGGGCTGATGGCATTTGTGCTCCCTCAGGTTCATGTCCCCACAGCAGCAGCATGGGGGTGCTCCCGCCTGCTGTGTGCAATGCAAACAGGGGCTCTTGATGTTTCTTTGTGGACAACATTAATATATAAAACAAAGAAAAAGAACCTACAAAAGGAAAACAACAAGAAGTATCAAAGACGACATTTATTAGAAGTGTTTTGCAGAAATTGGCCAGCAGTTTAATGTTCCCGAAACCATCCAGTCATCAGTGTCCACACTGCAGCCTTGAGCTCCTGGTTCCTCAGGCTGTAGATGAGGGGATTCAGGGCTGGAGGCACCACTGAGAACAGAACTGACAGTGACAGATCCAGGGATGGGGAGGACATGGAGGGGGGCTTCAGATGAGCAAATGCTGCAGTGCTGAGGAACAAGGAGACCACGGCCAGGTGAGGGAGGCAGGTGGAAAAGGCTTTGTGCCGTCCCTGCTCAGAGGGGATCCTCAGCACGGCCCTGACGATCTGCACATAGGAGAAAACAATGAACACAAAACAGCCTAAATATAGAAGAGCACTTAGTACAATAAGCCCAGCTTCTCTGAGTTTGCAGTGTGATCTTGAGGATCTGGGGGATTTCACGGAAGAACTGGCCCAGGACATTGCCATGGCACAGGGGCAGGGAAAATGTATTGGCTGTGTGCAGCAGTGCATTGAGAAAGGCACTGGCCCAGGCAGCTGCTGCCATGTGGGCACAAGCTCTGCTGCCCAGGAGGGTCCCGTAGTGCAGGGGTTTGCAGATGGACACGTAGCGGTCGTAGCACATGGTGGTCAGGAGGGAAAGCTCTGCTGAGATGAAAAAGACAAAAAAAAAAACCTGTGCAGCACATCCTGTGTAGGAGATGGTGCTGGTGTCCCAGAGGGAATTGTGCATGGCTTTGGGGACAGTGGTGCAGATGGAGCCCAGGTCGCTGAGGGCCAGGTTGAGCAGGAAGAAGAACATGGGCGTGTGCAGGTGGTGGCTGCAGGCTACGGCGCTGATGATGAGGCCGTTGCCCAGGAGGGCAGCCAGGGAGATGCCCAGGAAGAGGCAGAAGTGCAGGAGCTGCAGCTGCCGCGTGTCTGCCAGTGCCAGCAGGAGGAAGTGGCTGATGGAGCTGCTGTTGGACATTTCTTCACTCTGGGAATCATGGACTATTGAAAGAAGATATTGACAAGACGGGAAAGATTTCCGTGTCATTCCTATGTTTTTTTATTAGGAATCCCCCCAAAAATACTTCTCCTTGTTGGCTGAACTTTGCTCAGCCTTTTTTCACTGAGGTCCGGTTTGTGCTGCTGCCTCATCTTTGACACTGTTCTCAGCCTGAACACTGGGGAGCCCATAGGGAAAACAGGGCTCGCTGTGCCCCAGTGCAGTCAGACCTGCGGGTCCCACACAGGAGCCCTTTGCTCATTTCAGCTTCCTCTGTTTCAGGGTGATCAAACTTCCAACGTGCTTGAACAATAAAGTGGCCTTTTTGAAGACTTCAGTTTCATTGTCAGCATCTCTGAATTCTTCTACCTTTCCCTGTGCAGCTGGAAATGGAGGGATACCAAGGGTTGGTCTGGCTCTCTGTTTTTTTTGTCAGTGCTACCCAGAGTGCTTTTGTGACAGGAAACTCAGACTTTTTGTCACAGGCATCATGATTAGCTTGAAATGCTCTCAAGTCCCTGAGCACTAAGTCACAGAGAATTAAAGCTGCACAGGCCACATCTGCAGTGCTCAAACACAGCCCTGTTGCTGCTGCCGCTGAATCAACTGACAGAGGCCATCACAGAAATTGCCTCTGGAGTGTCAAATCAAATGAAAAAATCCACCAGGAGAAAGAGAAGCCAGAACTTCTCAACACACTTCATTGTTTCTTCTGAGCAGCAGCAGAAAATGGAGATGCCCAGAGATATTTCCAGCTGCTGCTGATCCCAGTGGAGCCCAGCCTGCTGCCCAGTCCCAGCTTTCCCACCCTCCAGCAGACGCCCTGGTTCCCTGCAGGTGCCGTGGGATGGCACTCAGGAGGATCTGCTCCAAGGCCTTCCCCTGGAGCACGCTCAGGCTGCCAGGCCTATGGATCCTGGATCATCCTTCCCACCGAGCCTTCCTGTGCACGGCTGTTCCATTTGCACCTTTGCGCTCAGCTCGGACTTCTCCACTTCACCAGGAGTGCTGGGAAAGGATGGAGAGCAGCCTGGCAAGCTCTTTCTGCAGCTCCCTCTTTACCCTGGGGAGGTAGAACATTCCACAGGAAAGCAACTGGTGCCACAAGGAGCGGGTGGCCTCAGGCACCTTTGGGGATGGAACAAGGCCTTGGTTTGACATAAGTAAGCACAAGCAATTCACATGAGTAAACAAGTAATTAGCACAGACATACCTAAGTACTTAGCAGCAGTTAGCATAACAAAAACCTGGTGGCCTAACTTGACATAAGAGTGACCTGACAAAAAGCTTTAGACACAGTCTACCAGAAGAACTAAGGGCAAGTGTGGAATCAGCCCTGTGCAGGGAAGCCCTGAGGAAGACTTTGTGCTGCTTTGGGGCATCCAGACCGCTCCTGGCCAGGGCCTGGACATCAGCTTCAAGTATGGGAATCTGACACAATGTATTTCTAACCGCCTGCCTATGGAATCACCTCAGCAGTGTAAAGATGGATGGTGATTTTGATACAACTCCTACATCAACCCACTGAAATTTATACATGGTGAAGAAACATTTCAGTGGGTGCAGACCCCTGCCCTCCTGCCAGGTCAATAAAAGGGCTTTTGGCTGACAATGCATTTGTGAGCTGATTTGTTTGAATGAGGGAGACCCCTCAGGACTGCTGTATCCTGAGGGAACACCGTTGGCCTTGACCTGTAGGCACCTGCGCAAGCTTAAAATCCTGCCTCAGCTTCCAGGACCTCTCTTGGCCGGCATCCTGACGTGGATGGAGGACTGCTGTGACGCACTGCTGGGACCCAGCGGGACAGGACCGGCTGTCTCGTGTCCACGTAGCACCCCTCACACAGCCAGGGCCATCCCGAAACCAGACAAACACTCACGTGTCAGCACAGAGGAGCAAGGAGCACTGGGCTCCTCTCAGGGTATCTCAGCTGGGCTCGCTCCACAACACACCCCCATTTTAAGGCCTGCTGATGCCCAGCTGCCAGAAATGCCTACCTTGTTCTCTCCAGGGTGCACAGGGAGAGCCAATGAGCAGGACGCCTTGGGAGGCAAACCTTCCCAGCCTTTTCTGAGGCCAGGGACACACCAAGATCAGCCAAGACTCTCCATGCTGCCTGGCCCACCCAGCCCAGCTCTGTGCTGGCCCTGGGCCACAGTGGTTTTCACCAAGCAAGAGCCACATGCACATTGCCAAGAGTTGAAACACAGCAGACAGGGAAGAGGTGAAAAGTGTGTGTGTAAAGGCCTTTTAATTCACAGCTCTCAGAGAGAGCTCTGGGGCTCACGGCTGGACAGAGACGCTCCTGCTCACGCCTCTGTCCAAAGGGGGGAACACACCCTGCTGCAGGTGCTTGGGTTGGTCTCTGCAGGTCCAGGCGGATGCCAAACCTGCTCTTCACAGCCTTCTCCCTTGCCCTGCCCCTCTGCCAAGTGCAACGGGCCTCAGGCAGTGAAAGGACCACAGAGAGCCAAAGGAGGACACTTGCACCTGCCTCGCTGGGAGCTCCCTGGGAAGCACTTTCCTTGAGAAGCAAGCCCCTTTCCTCCAAAGGCATTTCCCCAAATGTGTAGCTGTCCTGGGGAACACCAACACACTCTCAAGAAAAGCTGGCAAGGCTGAATGACTTCAGGTCCTTTCAGGACAGGCATTCCAGCTGTAGCTCATATTCTCCCAAGTGCGTTTCCAGGTGGAGGTTCAGAGGGGCAGCCCCAGGCCCTCTACAAACACAAGCTGCCCGCTGCCTCTTCACCTGCCTCAACTCCTGCCTGCGGTCACTGCAGCAAAACCAGGCTGTTCCAGCCAGAGCCCTGTTCCCGCAGGATGCTCTTGCCAACACCTTCCAGGACTCTCTGCTGTGCATGCAGCACTTTTCATGCCAGCTCTCAACAGTGGGATTTGAGGGGCAGCAAGGACAAATGTCACAAACCTGTGTGACACTCCAGATCCTCATGGAACCAGGGGGCCAGTGTGACACTGTGGGAAGTTGTGGAACCAAGGGGATCACTGTGGCACTGTTGGGGCCCATGGAACCAAGGGGCCAGCGTGACACTGTGGGGCCTCATGGAAACAAGAGGCCATTGTGAGCCTGCAGGGCTGTAACACCCCAGAACACTGAAATGCTGGGGGTCACCAAAGGTTTCTTTACTTGAGTTTGGTGCACAGGAGAAACACCAAACAGATATTCTCACCATGGCCAGATGAAAGAGTTTTCTTGGTAGGAAGGGACCCAGCTCTTTAGTGAATGGCCCACACAGGGATTGAACCCACAGCCTCAGTGATACCAGCACCATGCTCTAACCAACAGAGCTAAGAGATCAAAATAACAAAATTTTACTGACAAAATATAGACAATCAAGGAACTTGAGCAAAGGGTTTCATACAACATCCACTGCAGCAAAAAACTCTTACCATAGCATTACTTTGTTAACTTAGCCCACTTTACCTAAAAACCTTTAACCCTTAAGATGATAAGTTACCCAAAAATGTTCCAGGTAAGCAGGATTAGAAGAAGAAATAGAGAACAAGAGAAAGACAGAAGATCTGTAGAAAGACACACACATAGATACAAACTGCTCAGGTTCCAGCATCATTAACAGAGGAACCCCAGGAGAAGGCAGGATCCAGACCATGGGCTGGCCTCGTGCTCCGGCTTTTAAACCCCTGGGCCTTCATGGGCCCGCCCCTGGGGTGGGACTGCCAGTTGCTTGTCCAATCAGAGCCAGGGAAGGCACCAGCTGCTGGTGTGTGATTGACTGACAGCTGGGCCAATCAGAGCTGGGGTAGCCCTGCCTGCTGTGTGATTGACTGACAGCTCAGCCAATCAGAGCTGGGTTAACACCGCCCCTTCCATGTGATTGACAGCTCTGCCAGTCCAGGGCTGGGGGCGGGGCTCTGTCCCACCACAAACCAAGGCCTGACCCGCTCCTGGTCCCACACGGGCATTCCGAGCATCCCAAGGTGTCTCGGGACATCGATCTCATCCAGCCTCTGACAGTGACCACGGTGACACTACAGAACCTCATGGAGCCATGGGTCAGTTGTAACAACGCAAGTCCAAGGACACCATGGTGACACTGGGGAACCTCATGGAACCATGGGTCAGTTGTGACAATGTGTGTCCAAGGACACCGTGGTGATGCTACGGAATCTCATGGAGCCATGGGTCAGGTGTGACAATGCAGGCCCCAAGGACACCATGGTGGCACAATGGAACCTCATGGAACCAAGGGGCCATTATGACACTGTGCTGCCTCATGGAATCAAGGAGACCATTGTGAACACGGGGGCCCCAAGGAACCAAGGGTCCATGGTGACCTTGTGCAGCCCGCAGTGTCACAGAGGAGCCGTTGTGACACAGCGAGGGCGCATGGAGCCCAGGAGCCATTGTGACACATCAGGGCTTTGTGGAACCACGAAGCCATTGTGACATTGCAAGGCCCCATGGAAGCACAGGGCCATTGTGACACTGCAGAAGCAAGGGGAACACTGTGACACTCCAGGGCCTCATGGAACCAAGGAGACCAATGTGACACTGTGGGGTCACACGAAACCAAGGGAACATGGAACAGGTCTGGCTGGCTGGGCCTCCAGGGGACCACCTGAGAGGTCCAGCAGACCTTGGCATGTCGATGGCTGCTTCTCACCTGCCCTGAAGCACTGGGGCTCTGGGCTTTCCTTCCTATGGGAGAGAACTGGCCTTCTCCTCCAGTGACCTTGGGCCAAAACCAGGATTACTCCTCCAAATTTCCTTATATGCAAAGATTGTTCCCAGATAAAATCTGCCAGGAGAAACAGGTCTGGCTGCCCTGGCCACCCAGGGGCCACCTCTCATCTGCCTTTGAGACACTGGGACCATGTGCTTTTCTTTCTTATGGGAAAAAAACATCCATCTCGACCAGGCACCCATGGCCAAAATGGGGCATCTGCCTCCAGAATTCCCTATATCCAAAGATAGCTCCCAGACAAAAGCTGCCAGGGGAGGCAAGTCTGGCTGGCCTTGGCTTCCTGAGGACTGGCACTCATGTGCCTCTGAAACACTGGGGCTCTGTGCTTTCCTTGCTAATGAAAAGAACGCCTCTTCCTGTCCAGGCGCCCACAGCCAAAATCAAGATTCCACTTCCAAAATGCCCTGTGTCCAAGGATAGCCCCTAGAGGAAAGGTGCCAGGACAGACAAGTCTGGCTGGCTTGGCCTAAGGGTGGCCACCTCTCATCTTCTTCCAGAACACTTGGATTTTGTGCTTTTCTTTCCTATAGGAAAAAAACATCCATCCTGACCAGGCGCCCATGGCCAAAATTAGGATCCCACCTCCAAAACTCCGTACATCCAAGCATTGCTCTCAAGTGAAAGCTCCCAGGACAGACAGGTCTGGGTGTCCTTGGCCTCTTGGGAGCTGCCTCTCACCTGCCTCGAAATACTGGGGTTTGATGCTTTCCTTCCTATGGAAAAGAACCGTCCTTCTTCTCAAGGTGTCCATGGTCAAAATGGAGATTCCTCCTCCCAGATTCCATATATCCAAGGAACCCTCCATGACAAAATCTGCCAGTACCGCCAAGTCTGGCTGGCTTGGCCTCCCAGGAGCCACCTCTCTCCTCTTCTGCCTTTGAAACACTTGGGCTCTGTGCTTTCCTTCTTATGGAAAAGAACCGTCCTTCTTATCTATGCAGAAATGGCTGAAATTGGGGTTCCAGCTCCCAAATTCCCTATATCCAAGGGTTGCTTTCAGACAAAAGCTACCAGGACAAAGAGGTCTGGCTGGCGTAGGCCTCTGGTGGCCACCTTTCATCTGCCCCTGAATCACCGGTGTTCTGTGCTTTTCTCCGTATGGAAAAAAATTATGCTTCTCCTCCGGGTGTCCATGTCTGAAATTGGGATTCCACTTCTAAAATTCCCTATATCCAAAGGTTGTTCCCAGCCAAAATCTGCCAGTACCATCCATTCTGGCTGGCCTTGGCCTCTGGTGGCTGCCCCTGCCACACTGGGGCTCGGTTCTTTCCTTCCCATGGAGATCACTGTGACACGGTGGGGACCTCATGGAAGCAAGGGGATCATTGTGGCACCACTGGAGCCCATGGAACCAAGGGGCCATGGTGACACAGCGGGGCTTCATGGACCCAGAGACCATTATGACTCTGTGGGGCCTGTCGGAACCATGGAGGCCATTAGGACCCTTCAGGGCCTCGTGTCACCAAGGGGGCATTGTGACACCTCAGGGCCTCATGGAAGCAAGGGACCATTGGGACACAGTGGGGCCTCATGGAACCGAGGGAACATGGAACACGTCTGGCTGGCTTGGCCTCCCAGGGGCCACCTGACAGCTCTGGCTGATGTTAGAATGCCAAGGGCTGTCTCTCATCAGCTCCTGGAGCACTGGGGCTCTGTGCTTTCCTTGCTAAGGGAAAGAACTGTCCCTCTTTTCAGATGCCCATTGCTAAAACTGGTAAGCTCCCTTAAAAATTTCCTCCCTGCAAAGTTATCTCTCAGAAAAAAACCTGCCAGCTCTGGCTGGATTTTGCCTCTGGTGGTCACCTCTCATCTGCCCCTGAAACAGAGGGATCTGTTCCTTCCTTCCTGTGGAAAAAAATACAGCCTTCTTGCCAAGGACCATGGCAAAAACTAGAATTTGCCCTCCCAAATTCCATATATCCAAGGATCGCTCCCAGACAAAAGTAGCCAGGACAGACATGTCGGGCTGGCCCTGTCCTCTGGTGATTTTCTTAGGCTGTGAGCTGAATGTTTTCATTTGAAAACAACTTGGAGAGGGCCCAGAGATCTCTCAAGGTGGGGTTTTGGGGCCTCAGGCACATGACCACTACATATGGACAAAGGAGCTCTGTGCTCTGTGCTGTTGTGCTGGTTTTGCATCACAGAAGTGATGATCTAAGAGAAGCTGCTAGCAGTTTCCTCTGTGTCTGACAAAAAACCAATCAGTAATTAGCTTTGAGAGCTGACAATCTGTTAAACCACTAAGGAAACTGCACACGCCTCTGTGAAGACACAAGTTAAAGATGGAGAAGCCTGGCTGGGTCTGTTTCCCTTCTGGCCAGCAAAGAGGTGACCAGCCCGGGCCAGCCCCGTCTCAGCCAGGCCAGGCCGGGCGGCTCCTGCCGTGGGGCCGGGCCCCTTCCCAGGGAGCCGCCAGGCCCCATCGGCTGCCGGGCAGGGCAGGGGAGGCCGCGGGGCCGAGGCCGGGCCGGGCCGTGGCTGCGGTTGCTGACATCTGGCCGCTACCGAGCCCTGCCCCGCCGCCAGCCCGGGCCCAGCCAGGATCCGCCGGGCCCCAGGAGCAGCCCCGGGCCGGGCCGGCTCGGTCAAGGTTCTGCCGCCCTTGGGGTTCCCCCGCAACCAGCGGGCAGGGGAGGAGAAGCCATGGGCCCCGGCCGTGCTGCTGCTGTGCCCTGGCCTGGCTGCTGAGATCCTGGCCCTGCCCCAGCACGGCCCAGCCTGACACAGCCCCAGCGCAGCCGCTGCAGAAACCTCCATGGTAAAACAGCTCCGGCCGCAAGTACCGAGCCCGGCCGGGGTCACGGAACCATCTGCAGGCCCCGGCTGAGATATTGACTCTTCCAGTGCTTCCATCCTCCCTCGAGTGAGAGAAAAGGACAAAGTGCAGGCACACAGAGGGGCAACATGAGGACACCGAGGTCAGTGAAGAGGAAGTTGAGGCCCAGATGGGAGGGATGAGGAGATGCCTTGATCTTGGGGCTAAAATCCTCTGGTAAAGCTATGGAGCAGAATGTAATTTATACATCAGACTCTCTTTTTCCCTATAACACATTGAAAAGAATTGGGAGATGATTTGTTCAGCAAAGGCCTCCATGCTAATGTAAGGAAATGTTGAAGTAGCTGTGATCCCATGAGAAGTTTGAACAATGAAAGACAGCAGAGTGATGAGAACCTATGCCCCCAGGGAGAGAAGAAGAAGACCTCTGTTTCCCGAGATGAAGATGATTTCAGAAATAAATGAAGAGAACCTTTGCTCTTAAAACAGCTCATCTTGAAACTAATACCTCAAAAGTTGACATGGCCCATAAACACAGCTGTGGGAAAAGCTGTGAAAAAATGGGAGGGACTTCACGATTGAAGGCAGCTGCTATTCATGGAAATGAAAAGCCATGAGATACCTGTTTTCTTGTGGGGAAGTCCCCATAACATTTACAAGTGGAGCTTCTCTCCCTAAGTGAACTGAAGAAAGACTATTCTAGAGGTGGAGAACTGACTGAAAATATTAGGTTTTGTCTCTTTACATTGTCAGGCTGTATGGAGAGAGGAAGTGTTGTGGAAGTTTTCCTCTGATTCTTATTACTCTTTCTTTTAGTTACTGTTAATAAACTTTTCTTTATACCCTATTAAAGTTTTGAGCTCACTTTGCCTTTCTCCTAATCTTATCTCAGAGCAGGAAATGACTAAGTATATTCTAGTGAGTGCCCCGGTAATTAGCCAATCTCAAATTGGCAAACCAAAACCAATACAGAAACTTCCCGATGAACTGCCTCAGACAAGAGGGAAATCAAGGCAGAGTCATGTTTTTTTCAGGATTTGTTTGATCCTTCTGAGCCCTGTGGTGCATTTGGAGCTGAGCCCTTTGACCTCCGGGACTGAGAGGAGATTGCACAAACCTTTGCAGGGGTCAAAGGCAGAAGAAAACCCCAAAGTGTCTCAAAGCATAAATGGGTCACACTGTGGTCCATCCCCAACACAGGCTCCTCATGGACTCCTTGAAGGAGAGAACTGGAGGCCAGGATGGCACAAAAACCTCTCAGAGACTCAAAATGGCACAAAAGCCTCCCAGTGTGGAAAGGAAAACCCAAAGTAACAGAAAAAAGTTGAGTATCTCAAAGCATCAATGAGCCCCACTGAGTGTCAGTGCAAAGCTCTCAAGGGACTCCTTAAAGCAGATAATTGGGGCCATGATTGCACAAACCTCTCACAGAGTCTGGATCAAATGGGAAACACCAAGTACCTTAAAAGAACAGGAGTACCTTGAAGCATTCATGAGCCCCACTGAGTGTTGTTCCTGACAAAGCCTCTCCAGGGACTAATTACAGCAGATAATTGGAGGCCATGACTGCACAAAGCTCTCAGAGACTCCAAGGCAAAAGCCAAAGCCAAAGTGCTTTGAAAAACCTGCAGTCCCTGGGAGCATGAAGGAGCCCCCAGGGCCATTCCTGAGCAAGGCTCCCCAGGGACTCCTTCCAGCAGATCCTTGAGGCCACTGGGATGTGGGCTAGGGGGGGATGCAGAGGGCAGGACAAGGGGCTGACAGTGCCCAGCCTGGCTGGGGCTGTGCCAGGAGGCCCCAGTGCCTCAGGACAAGGTGTCTCCTGACAGCCCTTGGTGGCACAGAACCTGCTGTGCCCCAGGGCACCAAGACTTGGCTTCTCTTTGTCCCCTCCTGTCATCAGTGCCTCCAGTTCTCTGCTCTGCCTGGGGCCTGGGGACACTTTCTCAGTCGTGTCCCTCAGTGGGACCCATTAAAAGTCAGAGAAACTTTGGAGTTGGATTCTGACTTGGAGTTCTGGAGAGGTTTCTGCAGCTCCCTCTCAGGGCCTGATGTTCAGGGCCTGAGCACAAAGCCCCAGAGGGTCATTAAAGCCCTTGTGCTGTGTCTGTGCTGCTGAGCTGGGCCGGGCTCCTGGCACAGAGGGTGATCCTGGTAAGCAAGGAGAGCTTCAAAAGCACATTTCTCTGGATAAGCAGCTCTTCTCCCAGCCCAGCAGGGCTGGGGGCACTGCCTGCAGCCAGCCCGGGCACAGCACAGAGGCACAGAGAGCTTCCATCAGTCAGGGCTGGGAAGGTGCTGAGAAGTGCCTGGGGCAGAATCCCTGGCAGCCCTTGGCACAGGAACCTCTGGCTGCAGGACAATGCAGCTGCAGCTCCTGGAGTGATCTCCTACAGCTGGAACATCCCAATGCCCACAGACCCTGTGAGTACATTCTCTGATCATCTCTTGTGCAGAGCAGCCAGGGGTGCCCAGGGCTGTCCTGCAGAGCAGGGTCCTGCAGCCCAGGGCGCTGTGCTGGGCCAGGGACTCTGCTGCCTGCCAGGGACAGCTCTCAGCCGGCCCGGGGAGCTGCTCCCAGCACTGGGGGACAAGATGTGGGTGGGAGGAGACAGCTGGTAAGGACTGGAATTGTTCTGCTTCGGTGGAGAGGATGCTCCATTGTTCAGGACTGCTCCCAGCATGGCATTGAACTCCAGAACATTTCCAAGCAGATTATACAGGGAGCACAGAAAGTCATGGGCTGCAAAAAAGGGAAAATCCTTCAGTTTTAGTCTACTGATCTGTGTTGCCTGGATGGGAAATTGCACATAGATATTCATCTCTCAGTTCACGTTGAGAAAAATTAAAAAAATTGTGCCAGATCTGAATAAACCAGGCAGTGACAGAAATCTGCACAAGGTCTCTTAGAGGCAGCATCAGTGTGGCTTGTCCAGCCTCCTCAGGGTTGCTCTGGTGTTGCCATCAGAGCCTGCAGAGCCAGAGCTGCCCCTGGGCAGTGCCTGAGCTGGGAGGGGTCTGCAGGTCAGAGCTGAGCCCCCAGGGCTGGGCTGGGTTCTGGCAGCACTGGCAGGGCCCAGCCCTGGGCACAGGGAAGCAGCTGCTGGCAGGGACAGCTCCAGGCAGCAGAGCCCTGGGCAGGCAGTGAGGGGAAAGTGCCTCCAAGCTGTGCTGGGATATTTAAAGTCCTCTCCAAACCCAACTTTTCCATTATTACTTTTAATACAGATCCACATGTGCAGCCACAGCCGATGTCCAACAGCAGCTCCATCAGCCACTTCCTCCTGCTGGCACTGGCAGACACGCGGCAGCTGCAGCTCCTGCACTTCTGCCTCTTCCTGGGCATCTCCCTGGCTGCCCTCCTGGGCAACGGCCTCATCATCAGCGCCGTAGCCTGCGGCCACCACCTGCACACGCCCATGTTCTTCTTCCTGCTCCACCTGGCCCTCAGCGACCTGGGCTCCATCTGCACCACTGTCCCCAAAGCCATGCACAATTCCCTCTGGGACACCAGCACCATCTCCTACACAGGATGTGCTGCACAGGTTTTTTTTTTTGTCTTTTTCATGTCAGCAGAGCTTTTCCTCCTGACCATCATGTGCTACGACCGCTACGTGTCCATCTGCAAACCCCTGCACTACGGGACCCTCCTGGGCAGCAGAGCTTGTGCCCACATGGCAGCAGCTGCCTGGGCCAGTGCCTTTCTCAATGCACTGCTGCACACGGCCAATACATTTTCCCTGCCCCTGTGCCATGGCAATGCCCTGGGCCAGTTCTTCTGTGAAATCCCACAGATCCTCAAGCTCTCCTTCTCCAAATCCTATCTCAGGGAACTGGGTCTTCTTGCTGTTAGCGTGTGTGCAGGATTTGGCTGTTTTGTGTACATTGTTTTCTCCTATGTGCAGATCTTCAGGGCCGTGCTGAGGATCCCCTCTGAGCAGGGACGGCACAAAGCCTTTTCCACCTGCCTCCCTCACCTGGCCGTGGTCTCTCTGTTCCTCAGCACTGGCACAATTTCCTACCTGAAGCCCCCCTCCATCTCCTCCCCATCCCTGGATCTGGCCCTCTCAGTTCTGTACTCGGTGGTGCCTCCAGCCCTGAACCCCCTCATCTACAGCCTGAGGAACCAGGAGCTCAAGGCTGCAGTGTGGACACTGATGATGGGATGGTTTCAGGAACATTAAACTGCTGGCCAATTTCTGCAAATCACTTGTAATAAAAGTCATCTTTGATACTTCTTGTTGGTTTCATTTTGGAGGTTCATATTTTGTCTTCCTTTTCATACTGTCCACAAATAAAAAATACACTCTGTGCCATTTCTCCTTTTGTTTCTCTCCACCTTCTCTGTTGCCACAGACTGTGTCAATGAGGGGCTGCGCTCTTGGTGGCTTTAAAGGAACTCAAGGATGTCCCAGCAAAGTTTTCTGCACAGATGCCCTTTTGTTGCCTTCTCTGGAGCTGCAGCAGCAATGTCTGTGTGCAGAGCTGGGGTCAGATCAGTGCTGGCACAGCAGCTGTGCCCAGCAGCAGCAGCACTTGGTGTTGCCAGTGCTGCTCCCGTGGCCCTGCCCCGCTGCCCTGGTGGCCCTGGTGTTGCTGCAGGGCCTGAGTGCTCTCGGGGCCGGGCACAGTCCTGGGGGTGGCAGTGCCGGGGCTGCAGCAGGGACAGCCCATGGGCACTGCTGGGGCAGCGCTGACGCCTCAGGCCAGGGCCTGGGGGCTCCAGGCTCCTTGCCCAGGCTCTCTCAAGAACACGGCCAGGCCAATGCTCAGCACAGAAAACCCCTGTGTGCAGCCCCAGGCTGGCCGTGGGCAGGCTGGGGGCAAACAGCGTGGCTGGTGCTCTGCAAGGGCCCTGGGGGAGACGGGAAGGAGCAGCAGAGCAGGGGCTGATCCATCCCCAGTGCGCTGGACAGCCCAGGGCAGCGTCCCAGAGCGTCCTCATGGAGCTGCCAACAACATCCCCCCTCTGCAGCCCTGGCCTCTCCCCCAGCTCACACAGGTGCCACATCCTTGCAGGCACAGCCACGGCAGCACTGGCTCAGGAGCCCCTGTTTGCATTGCACACAGCAGGCGGGAGCACCCCCATGCTGCTGCTGTGGGGACATGAACCTGAGGGAGCACAAATGCCATCAGCCCCTGGGGCCAGGAAGGGCTGGGGGACGCCAGGGAAACCACTCAGCTTTGTCCTGGCCTCTGCAGTCAGCCAGAAAGTTTGTTCCCATCAGCTGGGAGTTTCCTGTCCCACTGCAGACGCTGCTGCTCAGAGCCAGGGCTGCCTGGCAGCCACTCCCAGACTGCCCTGAGCATTTTCTTGGCTTCACCTTTGCTTTCTTTACACTTCCTGATAAAAATATCTTCCCATTGCCCATCCCTGTTCCCTCCCCGGCACCCAGCCAATCCCTGTTTGCCCTTTCCTGTCTGGCCCCACTCCCCCATTCCAGTTCCTGATTTGGCACCATGGGATCGTCCCTTGGGGAGCAGGATCATCCCACAAGTGCTGCAGGAATTGTCTGCAGGCTCCTGCAGTGCCTCGTGCTGCTCCCTTGCCAGAGGCAGCCCAGGCCAGGGGGGCACATCTGGGCTGCTGTGTCTGGCTGTGGGGCTGCCTGTTCTGGGCAGTGAGGAGGGGCTGCAGAGGCTCTGCAGGACTGACAGGATGGGCTTTGGGGCTGTGAGGAGGAGCTGAGGGACCTGGGCTGCTGGAGCTTCTGAAGAGGAGGCCCAGGGCTCCTCCTGCAACTGCTCCAAAGGTGGTTTCAGAGAATCCCAGAATCAGCAAGGCTGGAAAAGACCTTGGAGATCATCAAGTCCAACCTGTGCCCTGACACCGCCTTGTGTCCCCTGAGCCTCCTCTTCTCCAGGATAAACAACCCCAGCTCCCTCAGCCACTCCTCACAGGACTTGTGCTCCAGACCCCTCACCAGCCTTGTTGCCCTTCTCTGGACACGCTCCAGCCCCTCCAGATCCTTCCTAAATTGGTCGGCCCAGAACTGGACACAGCACTCGAGGTGCTGCCCAACCAGTCCTGAGCACAGGGGAAGAATCACTGCCCTGCTCCTGCTGGCCACACCATTCCTGATCCAGGCCAGGAGCCATTGGCCTTCTTGGCCACCTGGGCACTCTGCTGGCTCATGTCCAGCCTGCTGTCCATCAGTCCCTGCAGGTCCCTTTCTGCCTGGCTGCTGTCCAGCCACTCTGTCCCCAGCCTGTAGCGCTGCAGGGGTTGTTGTGGCCAAGGTGCAGGACCTGGCACTTGGACTTGTTAAACCTCACCTTGTTGGATTTGGCCCCTGGATCCAGCCTGTCCAGGGCCTTGTGCAGAGCCCTCCTGCCCTCCAGCAGATCAACACTCACACCCAGCTTGGTGTCATCTGCAAATTTGCTGATGCTGGACTCAGACCCCTCATCCAGACCATCCATGAAGACATTGAAATCCACGCTGTCTGGCTCTGACCCCTCGGCCATCCTGTGGGTGCCCTGTGATGGCACTCAGGGTGATCTGTTCCAGAACCTTGCCGGGCACCGAGGTCAGGCTGACAGGCCTGGAGTTCCCCAGATCCTCCTCCCAGCCTTTCTTGGGGATGGGGTCACACTGGCACCTCCAGTGCTCTGGGACCTCCCTGGTGAGCCAGGACTGATGGTAAATGATGGAGAGCAACTTGGGGAGCTCATCCACCAGCTCCGTCTTGCCCCTAGGATGGATCCATGTGTCCATCTAACAGCTCAGGAGAACACTTGTCCTGAGGACAACCTGTCCTAATATTAAAAATTGAGACAAAGTGTTAAGTAGCTTAGACTTTTCCTTATCTTAAGTTACTATATTGTCCATGGCATCCAATAAAGAATAGGGGTTCTCCTTATCCCACCTTTTGCTATTAATTTATTTATAGAAACATTCTCTAACTTTTTTTCACAGAAGTGGCCAGCTCTATGAAAGCTCTAATTGAGATTTCACCTCTCAGCTTTTCTTTCTCCATGACCTAGCAACATCCCAAAACACTTGCTAAGTTGCCTGACCTTCTGTCAGTTAAAGTTAATACACCCTCTTTTTTCCCTTAAGTTCCCACAAAAGCTCCAAGGGCAGTCAGGGCAGTCATTTTCCTCACCAGCGCATCTTTGGCCACACTGGGACAGGCTGCTCCTTCCCCCTTAAGATTACTTTCTTGAAATGTGTCCATCCTCCCTGGACCACTTTGTTTTTAAGGGCTGTTTCCCATTAAAAAACAGTACCTGATTCAGTACTTCCCAAATCTGCATCCTAAATAGGCCAAAGTCTGCCCTTCCTAATTCCAGTATGGAAGTTTTGTTGCTGCCACTCCTTCTTTCACTGAACATTGAAAACTTGATTATTTCATGGTCACTGTGCCCCAGGCAGCCAACGAACCCCACATCTGCCACCAGCCCTTCTCTCTTTGTGAGCAGCAGGAGACAGAGCTTTCCTTGGGCGTGGGAGTGTTACCAAAAATTCGGTAAAACAGAAAACTCCTTCACACCAATGCAGCATTAAGAAGCAGCATTCTTTATTCAGCTGGGTGCACGGGGGATAGCTCCTCCCAAAGCCGAGCATGCTGAGTACAGGAAAGTTTCAGTTCATATTCTGTATTTTGCACACATATTCATTGATTGTCCTGGACTAAACACACATCTGATAATCATTTCCCCAGAATCATTAACATATTTCCCCTCCCCTTTACCCATGCTCTCTTCTGTCCTGGGGGTCTCTCAGGTGGTCCCTGGTGGTCATGGACCCCAATGTTCCAGGGGGCCTGGCTGAGCTGGCAGGACACTGAGGCTGGTGAACTTCCAGTTCCCCTTCTGACACAATGGGCATTGTGTGGTTTCCATAGGGCTGGGGTTTTGGAGAACAAGCTCCAGGTGTCAGCTCACCTGGTGGAGACAATTTACCATCTGGTAACATGAGGTCACAGAGTGAACTATGACATCACAGAGTGGGTTATGTGAGGTCATTGAGAAGCTATGGCATCATAGATTGCCTCTGTGAAATCACAGAGCCAGCTGTGACATCACAGGACAGAGGTCTGACATCACAGAGAGGATTATGACATCACAGAGTTGGCTGTGACATCAGACCAGCTGTGTGACATTAGAGAATGGGCTGTGACATCTCAGAGCAGTCTGTGGCATCACAGAGGGGCTGTGTGACATCCCAGGAGGGCTGTGTGAGGTCACTGGGTTGGTCACTCTGCCCCAGCTCCCCCTCACAGTTTCTCCTAACAAGTCCAATGCTGTTCATGCCCAGTGGGGTCCCTGTCCCCCGGTATCCCCCCGGTCCACCTGGAGCCACAGCCTCCACCAAAGGATGTTCCACAGGATCCACCCCAGAGCCTGACATGGGGAAAAGGGCCAGGGCTGTGTGACCAGGACATCAAGGACGTGGATTATCCAGGTCTCTTTGGCCTGGTTTGGGTTCCCCAGGGCAGGAAAGATGTCTGGCAGCTGGAGCAGGGTTAGGGAAGGGCCTCCAAGGTGGGGCTGGAGCCCTTGGGCTGTGAGCAGAGGCTGAGGGAGCTGGGAAGGCTGAGGGGCTCCTCATCCCAGCCTGGCAGTGCCAACGAGGACAGGAAGGAGAACACAGAGCCAGGCTCTTCGACAGGGGCCTGGTGGGAGACAAAAGCCAAAAGCAGCCTGACCTCCCTTCTCCATCCACCACTGACAGCTTTGTAAATCAGGAAGTATTTGAGCTGTTTTGCCACCACTGCAGGATGACCAACTGGATAGAAGAACTTAATTCGGTTTATATCTACCACAGAACGACGTTTGTCTAAAATCAGTTTTAGTATGGAAATCACTTGTGGATGCTGGACTCATCAGATGCTGCTGGGACGTTGCACATAGCTCAGGGAAGAGTGTGATTGTTATTAAATTGTGTCCTGTTCAACTGTGGTCTGTTGGCCATGGAGAGAAACTTTCTGTGCCTCTGAGTCTCACCAGTTCCCGACCCCCAAAGGACACAAACCTGATGAGTTGTGGTTCCCACTCCAGTGGTGGCGCTTGGACCTCCCTCCATCCCCAGAGCAGAGCTCCCTTGTCCCAGAAAGTCCCTGGCAATGCAGGGATGAAGGAAACAGGACAGGCTGTGGGGATCAGGGGCAGGGCACGGCCAGGGATTTGGGGTGGTTGTGAGCCCAGGGCAGGACCCGGCCCTTGGCCTTGGTGAACCTCATCCAATTGTCCTGGGCCCATGGCTCCAGCCTGTCCAGATCCCTCTGCAGAGCTTCCTGCCCTCCAGCACAGCCACACTCCCACCCAGCTTGGGCTCACCTGGGAACTGACTGAGGGTGCCCTCGATGGCCTCGTCCAGATCAGCAATAAAGAGATTTCACTGACCTGGCCCCAGTCCTGAGCCCTGGGGACATCCCTGGGTGTGACTCCATTCCTCAGCTGCTCTGAGTGCCAGGGGTTGGATGAGGGGAATGGTGGGGAGGGGTTGGGGACAAAGTGTTATTGATTGCCAAACATGAAGGGTCTTGATTTACACATCTATTCAGACTGCATTAAGAGGTGCTGGGGGTCAGTATCAACTGGACATTGCTGATATCCATCTCTAAACAGGAAAAACTGGAAAAGAAAACAGGACAAAACAGTTCTCTCTGCATAGTTTTCGAAACAGTATATTCACTTTAAATACACTACTGAAATCTGTCTAATTCATCACAGAAGAATTGAAAACTTCAATTATTCCCATGGGCTTTTCTTGTTTGGAAGTTTTAAACAAATCTTTATGAGCCTTTCTCACTGAATTCCTGAATTGAAGAGCTCAAGAAAGAAGAGGCTTGTGGAGTAGTAAAATTCATTAGAAACCTCCAAGTGGCTGAGGCTCCATCCCCATCAGAGAAGCAATGACCAGAAATGGGCACAGATTAGATTGTCCTAGATTAGGGCAATTTTGGGAGAAGACCTCCGGAAGGAGCCCCCAGAAAGGAAACCTTCACAGCCCCTTCCCCACCTGGTTCGGGAAGAACTCCCTCGGAGAGTAGTGGAAAAAAAACTGTTTATTTAACAAGCAAAACACTCCGCAGTACAAAAACAACACCAGATGACAAAACTCTTTCACCGTTCTCAAGAGGTGACAAATTCAGAAAGTCTTTCTGGGAGTGGTCGCCCAGTTCTCGGTCTCTGGCGAAGGGGATGGCTGCTGCAGGTCACAAAGGGGAGGCTCTCGGTGTCTCTTGGTGTTTCCCAGGTCCCGGTCTGGAGTAGGTTCAGATGATATTCAGAATGGGGAAAGGGAAGGAGGAAAAAAAACAGTCCAGGGTAAAAATTGGACTGCCTAGCCTAGCTAAACTAACTAATAAGCAAAAGAAAAGCGAAAAGCGAGCAAGCAAGCAAGCAAGCCAAACCTCTCCTAGACACAGACCATGGGGGGAATTGAGCCAGCTGATAAAAAGACAAAAAAATCCTTCATTTTCAGAGTCAGTCCTGATGGTGCAGAACATAATATCAGGCATAAACAGAACACATGACTGGGGATACAAGCACCATAACGTCACCCTAAGACAGCTTTGTGGCTGCCCCAGCTTTGGGATGGGCCCTGGGCCTGGAGCAGGAGCAGCTCTGGAGGGCCCCAAGGCCGGGCTCTTGTGCTGGCCTGGGCAGATGGGATGGCAGCAGGGGCTGCAGAGCTCTCAGCACCTCAGCCCGAGGGGAGCAGGGCACCCAGGGAGCCTCCTTTGGCATTGGCCAAGCCCCTTCCCCCATGGCTGGGGCTGAGTCCTGGCTGAGCTGCAGCTGCTGCTGTGCCCTGGCCAGGGGCTGAGGCCGTGGGGCCAGTGGCCAGAGCAGCCTGGGCTGAGCAGAGCTGTGGGGCCAGAGCCGGCTGGGCTGTGCTGGGGAGAGGCCCTTGGTGCTGCACAGAGCTCAGGGCAGCTGGCAGAGCTTGCAGGGAGCTGGGCTGGGCTCAGAGAGCCTGGCACAGAAACCATCAGTGTCCATCCCTGTGGCAAGCACATTTCTCTCTCTCTCAGGATTTTTATAAAGGTGCACAGAGAGAAGTGAAAGAGAAAACAATTTCTACTTCTGCTCCTTGTTTTTCTCTTGTGGAATGTGTTTGGAGATTGTTTACCTAGAGCGAATGCCTGGTTGGATCACAGTGGATTGTTTGGGCCTGATGGCCAATCGCATCCACCTGTGTCTGGACTCTGGAGAACAGGATCACGAGTAGTGGGGAGAGTGAGATATGATAGTTAGAGAGAGTAGCATGTAGTTTTTAGTATCCTCTTTTATATAGTATATTAATGTATCATAGCATAATTATAATAAAGAAATCATTCAGCCTTCTGAACTAAGTCAGACATCATCATTCTTCCCATTGGGTTCGCCGACATCTACAACAAGTGGTGACCCCGAACGTTGAATTAAGAACCAGGACCTGGATCGGTCCACAACCGTGATTTTACACGGGAAAGGAGGTGAACCCTCTTGAAAAGGCATGTCCGACGTCCCTGTGAGGGATAGGGGAAGTAAGACGCCGTGGGAACCCTCTCTATAGGACCAGGTGCAGCCCTGAGCAGTTGCCGTAACCGGACGCCTCTGCCTGCCTTTGAAAAGGTACTGATTTTTGATTATAGTACTGCCCTGACCTGGGGTGGACTTTAACTTTGGGAAGAAATGTCTGAAGATGTAGACACTGGTTTGTATTGTATTTGCCGTCTGGAGAGATTTGGCTAAGGTCTATGGAATTCATATCCCTGAGGATGATTTATTGGAGTTTCTTGAATATGCAGACACTCGTGTTTTTTTTGGGGATCTGGGTTTTTCCCTGAATCCAGAAGCTTGGAGATCCCTGTATTTCCTCATCAGGCAAAGCGTCATGCGAGATCTCCGAGCGTTTCGATACATGAGAGTTTATTTCGAGCTTCTTCAGATAGTCCAGAAATGGACCCCTTTTTCGATAGTCCAGTCTTTGCGGCAGGTGCCCCCCCGCGAAAGGAGGGGGGCAGAGCCTTTGTCCGTGGCTCAGAAGTTTTCTTCTGCTTCTGCTCAGAGGGAGGTTTTTTCACCGCCTCCTCCACCTCCTGTTCCTGCAGCGTGTGAGCCCCCCCTCCTCCCCTCGGAGCGTGTGGGCCCGCTCCCGACCCCGGCGGACGCGGAGACACCGCTTCCCTCGCCGCTCCGCCCGCCCGCAGCCGTGCCTCCTCCTCCTCCTGCCCATTCGGAGCTGGGAGACACACCCGCCGCTGAGAGCCAGCCTGAAGCCACTTCGGCAGGGGCGGAGACACCGCCCGCGCCGGCTCCCCCGCCGGCTCCCCCGCCGGCCCCGCTCGCCGCGCCCGCCCCTGCCTCGGAGTCGGCGGCCGCGCCTCCGGCACCGCCCGTCATCGCTCCCGCGGCGGCGGCCGCGCTCCCCGCACCGGCAGCCGGTCCTCCCGCGCTGGAAGCCAGCCTCCCGGCGCCGCAGCCGGCGATTGAGCCATCGGCAGCCGAGGCCGAGGACCTCCCCGCGTCAGCTCCGCCGCCCACATCAGCTCTGACGCCCGCGCCGGCCCCGCCGGTCCCGGCTGCCCCGCCGCCTCCCGCGGCTTTCGCCGGGTCCCCAGGCGCTGCCACCAGCAGCAGCAGCGAGCAGCAGCAGCCTGGGGCCGTGCTGGAGCGGACCCCGCCGCCTCCAATCAGCCCGGGGTCCCCTCCCGGCCTGTTCCCTGGTGCTGGCGCTCCTCGGCAGCTCCTTGCAGCTGCCGCGAAAGTGGAGGTTATGAAGTTTAGTGCCTTTCTGGGGAACAGAGTTTTTCTTGGTCCAATTCTTGCTTGGGTGGGGGATTCCCGCGGGAGCTCGAGGCCCCTCGTCCCTCCCGCTCCCGTTTGGGGGGCGGGGGGGATGAGTTCTGGGAATGCTGCCGCTGGTCTTGTGCCCGGAGAGCGTGGGGGTGCTGCCAGGGGTCAGGGAGCTGCGTGCCGGCCCAGCCGTGCCGCAAGTCCTGAGAATCAACATTTCTCTGGGGAAAGCACCTTCTCTGCTGAGCCCTGGGGCAGTTCTTGTGTCCTGCTCTCGTTTGAGGTGCGGGATGAACGAAATGCTGGAGGAGTTGCCGTGATGCTGGCCGCGTGGTGGGGGCGGGCTGTGAAGATGAAGATCCCGCCTCGCCGGCCGGGCTGGGGCCGATTGGTCCAGCCCCCGGCCGGAGGGCCCCGCGCCCCCCACGGCCGGGTTTGGGATCTTGGCTCCGCCCGCATGGACCGGGGCCGCCAGCTGCGCAGGGTCTTAAAGCCTGCTACTTGCTGGGCGTTCTTCTGATCCCAAGAGTTCGGGAAAAAAAAAAAAAAAAAAAAAAAAAAAAAAAAAAAAAACCCAAAAACAAACCAGTATCATTGAAGTTAGATTTAAGATTAATTAAATAGAGGTGGTTGACAAGAGAACAAGGAAAAAGTGGTCGATTTAAGAGTTTTGGCCATGGCATTTCAGAGATTTTTCAGGTTTTTTTTCTTTTTTATTTGGTGATGGGTTTTTGCACAAGAAAGGTATGTTTGCATGGTTGATGATCAGCCCAGAGTTGGTTTTATCGGTTGTTGAAGTCTCTGGGATGACATTCAGTGTTTTGGTGTTTGATAATTATATGATGTTGCACTTGGTTTTTCTTTATGGGTTTTTTAATGGTTATTTGGACTTTCTTCAGTTGTTTTGTTTCAGGATTCAGCAGTTCTCTGTTTCAGCAATGAGAAGGACTTTTGAGGATGTCAAGATAAATGTTTCCAGACAATGGACACCTTCTCCTGAGAATCAGCTGTTTGGACATTGAACTTTGAGCATTCTTTTCCTTGTTGTTTGGGTTTTTGTATTGTAAGCTTTGTTTTAGAGATTTGATAGATGGTTTGCAGGTAAAGGATCTCTGAACATTCCACATCAGTATGTGATTTGGCTTTTGATTGATAGCTAGCAAATTGATAAGGGGGCCTCTTGAGATGTGTTTGCTCTCTTTTGCAGGGTCCTGCAGAAGACTTGCAGATGCAGTTTTTTATTTTTAATTTTTTTTTATTTATACTAAAACGGTGCTATGTGGCAAGCACATTTCTCTCTCTCTCAGGATTTTTATAAAGGTGCACAGAGAGAAGTGAAAGAGAAAACATTTTCTATTTCTGCTCCTTGTTTTTCTCTTGTGGAATGTGTTTGGAGATTGTTTACCTAGAGCGAATGCCTGGTTGGATCACGGTGGATTGTTTGGGCCTGATGGCCAATTGGATCCACCTGTGTCTGGACTCTGGAGAACAGGGTCACGAGTTGTGAGGGAGTGAGATATGATGGTTAGAGAGAGTAGCATGTAGTTTTTAGTATCCTCTTTTATATATTATATTAATGTATCATAGCATAATTATAATAAAGAAATCATTCAGCCTTCTGAACTAAGTCAGACATCATCATTCTTCCCATTGGGTTTGCCGACAATTGTGGACATGTGCCCTGCCTTTGATAGCTTCAGAACACCCAAATCTTCCCAAATATTCTATTGAACCAACCCCAAATTCACCCCCAAATCCTGGTAAATGGTGCAGCTTTAGATCTCTTTGCCTAATTTCTTTATTTTCACCCCAGTTTTTGTTGTTTAGACATAGTGAAGAAAGAAATTATTTAAATTGAAAAGACCTAGAAGATCATGCAGCGCTGCTTGATGCCACCAGAGTAAATAACTGAACAGAGTGGGTGAGATTTTTTGGGGTGTAAAGTCAAGAAATCACGTTCTCCCAATGAATTTCCAGTTTAGATCAGAGTCCTGGTGGATGTTCCTGCCTCTGTGTTCATCCAGGTGCCTATGGGGATCCAGGAGGACATGGAGACCACCAGCCAGGTGTCTTCTCAGCAGGGATCACAGGGAATGTGGGTCACCAGGGCTCTGACCAAAGTGAGTCCTCCCATGGGGGATGGAGTTGGAGCAGGGCACGAAGCTCTTCCTGCAGTCCAGGCACTCACAGAGCTTCCCTTACTGGTGCCTCCGTTGGTGTTGGGTCAAGTGAGAGCTCTGGGTGAAGCTCTTCCCACACTGGGGACACTTGTAGGGCCTCTCCCCGGTGTGGATGCGCCGGTGGGTGACAAGGGTGGAGTTTTGCTTGAAGCCCTTCCCACAGTCAGGGCAGCGGAAGGGCCTCTCCTCTGTGTGAATCCGCTGGTGCAGGAGGAGATTGGAGCTGGTCTGAAACCTCTTCTGACACTGGGGACACTCGTAGGGCCTCTCCCCCGTGTGGATGCGTTGGTGGATGGCGAGGGCAGAGCTGCAGCTGAAGCCCTTCCCACACTCCCCACACTCGTAGGCCCATTCCCCGGTGTGGATCATCTGGTGGCGGATCAGGTCAGAGCTCTGCCTGAAGCTCTTCCCACACTCCAAGCACTTGTAGGGCTTCTCCCCATGGTGAACCTGCTCATGGACCACCAGCTCCAAGATCTGGCTGAACCTCTGTCCATCTTCCTGGCACAGGGTGGGTCTTTCCTCCTCAGAGCACCCTGGGCTGGGTTTGCAGCTCCTCCTCCTGTGGGATCTCCAGGGCTTTTCCTCCTTGTAGGATTCCAATGCTGTGGAGCTGCTCAAAACGGCCTTTTCAGGGAGGTTCTGCCGCAGGGATTTGTCCTTCCTGGTCTGCATCCTCAGCTCCTTGTCTGAGGGAGGAAGGACAAGGAGACTATGAGATTTGCCCCTGTGCCAGAGGGAAGGGGAAGGAGATCCCCCCAGTGCATCCCCAGCAGGACGGGGTCGGCAGTGGGGCTGTCCTGAAGCCGGGGGCCGTGCTGGGCTGGGAGGTGGAGCAGGAGAGAGGGGGAAAGGGGCAGTGACTTCCTCCTCACCTGCCTGGGTGTCCCAGGGCATCTTCCTCTTCCTCACAGCCTTCACCTCCATTTCAGGAACGTCTGCGGATGGGAAATTCTGTTTTGGGAGGAAAACAAGGTATGAGCACACTGAGTTTTGTACTGGTTTGAAGGCAATCCAGGGGGACAGTCTAAGCCAGAATGACAATTGAATAAGAAAATTGAGCTCAAGGCAATGATACAGAAACACTGGCTTAATCTGACAGAGTCAGGATTTAACCTGACACCCCGTTGGTCAGAGTGGTGGTACCCGTCTGATGAAATGGAGGCTCCAGCCCTGTTGGAGTGATGATCGTGATTCTGTCAAAGCAGTGATCCTGTAGAAGGGTCTGGTCTTCCTCTGAAGGTCCAGTGGTGGTTACAGAGCTCTTGTCCTCTGGGAATCCAGTAGGCAAGGTGGTCCTGGAGTTGGAAGGGTGAGATTATATCCAGGTAGGAATGCTTGGTTCCTCCCCCTGGGCAGAGCATCCCACAATGGGATGATGTAATTTTATCAGTCCTGCAGTGGCACTCAATGGCCCATTAACAGAAGATAGCCCCTGGAGGGCGTTATCAGGGCTGAGTCATGGAAGAGATAAAGAACACTGCCCCACCTGTTTATCACAGTTTATGAAGATGGTGACTGAAAACATACTTTGGGTTACATCTTACATTGCACCCTGAAACAGTGAGGCAATCCCTGCTCGGGGTGGGGGGGGTGAACATCACCCCCCTTTCCCAAACTGGCTCAGGTGTAAAACCCCCACCCTGGGAAGGCCACGCACACAGGGGACAATGTCACACTTGCCCCACCTCAGGGGAGGTCTCTGTCCCTGTCACTCCCTTGCTTTCCCCCCTTTTCTCTTTCTTCCATCTCTTCTTCTACCTCACATTTACTGTTCAATAAAATCCACTTTGGATTTGGTCTCGTTAGCACCTTCATTGGGGCAGAGGCATCTCTCTAACAATTTTATTAACCAGACTGAGACATTATTTTGGCGCAGTGAGTTCAGGGCATTGTTGTCTGACCCCAAGTGCCTTTGACAACAGCATGGTTCCTTCCTCTCAGGAGGTTCAGGCTCTTTCTGGAGGAACTCTTGGAAACTTCAATGCAGCTTCCTCTGAGCGACTTTTGGGAGAATTTATGAGGAAAATGGCTGTTATGGGTGGCCAGTGTAAAGAAAATATTTTGTTGTCCTTCCTAGAAAAGTTTGTTAAAATGACTGGAGGAAAGGGACCAAATGATACCAGCAAGACTGACAAGGATCATTCACCACAAGGTGAGGAACACAAGGCTATTAAAATCCTACCAAAAGCCCAGCTCAAGTGTCTAAATTCCCAAATAACCCCCGAATTCATAGGCTTGGGGGCTTTGCCAAATGTGAGAATCATTATTTTCTTTGTCCCTGTCTCCTTTGTGACAGCTACACATAGCTTTGCCTTCCTTTGAAAAATCTGTATTGGGACAAATTTTCACTTTTCTTTTATCAGAACCTGCCAGCAGCAGAGCTGGAGCTGTGCAGGAACCGATGAAACTTGGAATTGCCACAGAACTGCTTCTATTGTCAGTTTATTCATGTTTGGGATTTGTTTGCGTTTCCATCACAAGTGACTTGTGGGAAAATCAAATATCCGTCAAGTATTTTATGCAGAGTTAAGTTTGATTTCTTATATCTGTTTAAAAACTCAAAAAACTCAAGTTTTTTTGTCCAGTCTCCAGGGGATGCTTGAGGGGTCTCTGTGCCTCTCGCCCTGGCTGATGCCTGGGAGGGGCTTGGGGGAGTTGTCCCTGTCACCCCAGACCATTCCCCAGGGTCTGTCCCTGTCACCCAAAGCCATTCCCCAGGGGTGTCCCTGTCCCTGTCACCTCAGACCATTCCCCAGGGGGTGTCCCTGTCCCTGTCACCCCAGGCCATTCTCCAGGGGGTCTCCATTTTTCTCATCCCAGGGAATGCCTGGGTGGTCTCCCTCCCTCTCACCCTGTGCCAGGGGGTGCTCGGGGCAGTCTCTGTCCCTCTCAGCCCAGGGGATGCTCGGGTTCTCTGTCCCTTCACCCTGTGGGATGCTCGGGGTGTCTCCATCCCTCTGGCCTCAGGGAATGCTTGTGCAGGGCTGGGGACCAGGGGCTCTGTGTCCCTCTCAGCGCTGAGGGTGCTCGGGGCTGGGCGGTCTCCGACCTTCTCATATCTGATATCCCTCCTCTGCCTGCCGGTACCGGGTGATCGCCACGTGGCACCCCCCAAGGTCCCTGCAGGGCCATTTCCGGCTCAGCTTTGGGGTCCTGCAAGACCCAAACATCCCCTGCCCTGCCAAACAACCCTGCCGGAGAACCCCCGATGGATTTGGGGCGAGCTCCCCCTCCCCGCTCCCCTGCGGTTCTGGGGGGGCGATGCCGGCGGAGCCGCAGGAGCCGCGGCCCGAGCGGGGGAACCGCGTGGGGTTGGGGCTGGGGCTGCTCCTCCTCCCGCTCCTCCGCCGTCCCTCCTCCCGCTCCTCTTCCTCCTGGTCCTTCTTTTCCTCCCGCTCCTCTTTTTCCCTTTCCTTTTCCTCCTCCTCTCTCCCTCTTCTCCCTCCCGCTCCTCCTCCGCTCCCAGCCCGGCTCGGGCGGTGCCGACACCCAAAAGCAGCCGCGCTCTGCCCTGGGGGGGTTCCAAAGCGGCCCCGCCCCGCCCGGCACTGGGAGCGCTACTGGGAGCACTGGGAACGATGGTGAGAGCACCGGGAAGGAGCTGGGAGCGCTCTCCCTCCCAGTACCGCCTTACTGGGAGCACTGGGAACGATGGTGAGAGCACCGGGAAGGAGCTGGGAGCGCTCTCCCTCCCAGTACCGCTTTTACTGGGAGCACTGGGAACGATGGTGAGAGCACCGGGAAGGAGCTGGGAGCGCTCTCCCTCCCAGTACCGCCTTACTGGGAGCACTGGGAACGATGGTGAGAGCACCGGGAAGGAGCTGGGAGCGCTCTCCCTCCCAGTACCGCCTCACTGGGAGCACTGGGAACGATGGTGAGAGCACCGGGAAGGAGCTGGGAGCGCTCTCCCTCCCAGTACCGCCTTACTGGGAGCACTGGGAACGATGGCGAGAGCACCGGGAAGGAGCTGGGAGCGCTCTCCCTCCCAGTACCGCTCTTACTGGGAGCACTGGGAACGATGGTGAGAGCACCGGGAAGGAGCTGGGAGCGCTCTCCCTCCCAGTACAGCCTTACTGGGAGCACTGGGAACGATGGTGAGAGCACCGGGAAGGAGCTGGGAGCGCTCTCCCTCCCAGTACCGCCTTACTGGGAGCACTGGGAACGATGGTGAGAGCACCGGCAAGGAGCTGGGAGCGCTCTCCCTCCCAGTACCGCCTCACTGGGAGCACTGGGAGGGAACTGGGAGCAAACAGCGCCCGGACGCGGCTGCAGCCGGCGGGGGCGGGGCCAGGCCGAGGGGCGGGGCTATGCAAATACGGCGGGAGCAGCGCGGGGGTTTGCTCGGTCACGTGAGGGCCGGGGGGGCTGGAGCGATGGCGGCGGCGTCGGTGAGAGGGGACAGGGACCGGGAATGGGGACAGGGAATGGGAATGGGGACAGGGACCGGGAATGGGGACAGGGAATGGGAATGGGGACAGGGACCGGGAATGGGGACAGGAAATGGGGACAGGGAATGGGAATGGGGACAGGGACCAGGAATGGGGACAGAGACTGGGAATGGGGACAAGAACCAGGAATGGGGACAGGGACTGGAAATGGGGACAGTGACTGGGAATGGGAATGGGGACAGGGACCGGGAGTGGGGACAGGGACTGGGAATGGGACCGGGAATGGGAATGGGGACAGGGACCGGGAATGGGGACAGGGACAGGGAATGGGGACAGGGACTGGGAATGGGGACAGGAACCAGGACTGGGGACAGGGACTGGGAATGGGACCAGGAATGGGGACAGGGACAGGGGGTCCTTGACCAGCTTCCCCACAACCGCCACCAGGGTCTCCCAGTGCAACCGGAGCCGCTCAGCCTGGTGTCCCCAAAGCCCTGAGCAACCCCCAGGGCCCTCCCAGGAACCCTCCGGTCCCTCAAACCCTGCATCCCCCACATTCCCTGCAAGACCCCCATGTCCCCATCCTTGTCTTAGCTCAACGTCTTTATTTTTACCTGCTTTTGAGGGTTTTGAAAGGGCAAAGAGAAATGAAAAAAAAAAATCCAGGCCAAGGGGAGCCAGGAGGATGTGGAGCCCCCAGCCAGGTGTCTTCCCAACACGGATCAGGGGCACCACGGATCACCGGGCCTCTGCCCACCGGGGCTCACTGGGGATCCTCCCGTGGGGGATGGAGCTGGAGCAGCGCACGGAGCTCTTCCCACACTGGGGGGACTCACAGGGCTGCCCTTGGTGGTACCTCTGTTGGTGTTGGGTCAAGGCTGGGCCGTGTGAGGAGCTCTTCCCACATCTGGAAAACTCGTAAGGCCTGGGACATCACCAGGAGCGGGGCTGGGATGTGCTCTGGTGCCTGGGACACCACCAGGAGCGGGGCTGGGATGTGCTCTGGTGCCTGGGACATCATCAGGAGCGGGGCTGGGATGTGCTCTTGGTTCTGGGACATCACCAGGAGCGGGGCTGGGATGTGCTATGGTGCCTGGGCCATCACCAGGAGCGGGGCTGGGATGTGCTCTGGTGCCTGGGACATCACCAGGAGTGGGGCTGGGATGTGCTCTGGTGCCTGGGACATCACCAGGAGCGGGGCTGGGATGTGCTCTGGTGCCTGGGACATCACCAGGAGTGGGGCTGGGATGTGCTCTGGTGCCTGGGACATCACCAGGAGCGGGGCTGGGATGTGCTCTGGTGCCTGGGACACCACCAGGAGCGGGGCTGGCTGTGATGCTCTCCGGTGCCTGGGACATGACAAGGGGCGGTGCTGGCTGGGGTCTGTTTGGTGCCTGTGAAGTGCCAAGGGCAGTGTCACAGCGGGGCAGCTCTCAGTGTCCCCAGCAGGTCACAGTGTCCAGTGCAGCCCGTGCCAGCGGTCACTGCGCACACGGGGCAGGCTGGGCTGGACGGGGGTCGGGGCAGAAACGCCGCCCCCGGGACTGGGCTCTCCCCCTGCCTCTGGGGCCCAGCCCCTGCTGGGAGCGCCTTGGGCAGGGCACGGGGCTGCTGCTGGGCCAGGGGGAGAGGCTTTGCCCCCTGCCAGCTGCCCGGGCCCCTCTGATGCCTGTCCCACGTCCCTGTGGCTCCTGTCCCCACCACCCCCCACCACCTTCACTCCCTCCATCAAAGCCCCACTCAACCTCTGCACGGTGACCTCTGGAAAGAAAGAAAGAATGAAGGAAAGGAAGTGTTGTCTCTTCACCCTGGCTGGATGCCAGGCACCCACCAAAGCTGCTCTCTCACTCCCCTCCAGAGATGGCCAGGAGAGAGAAAACAGAAGGAAGGCTTCATGGGTTGAGTTAAGGACTGGGGCAGATCACTCAGCAAATGCCATCAGGGGCAAAACATTTTCGAAATCAGAGATATTAGTGGAACTTAGTGCTATCCAGATCAGGGCAGGATAGTGAGAAGTACAATAAAGCTTTAAAAACCCCTTCTGCCCATCCCTCCCTCCTTCCCAGCTCTACCTCCTCCCCCAGTGGGTGCAGGGAGACAGGGAATGGGGGTTCTGGTCAGGTCATCACCTCTTGTTTCTCCTGCTGCTCGGGGAGAGGAGTCGTTCCTCTGCTGTGCTGGGGTCCCTCCCTGAGACACTTCTCCATGAACTTCTCCAAGGTGAGTTCATCTCAGGGACAGCAGTTCTTCACAAACTGCTGCAGCGTGGCTCGCTCTTCCATGGGCTCACAAGTCCTAGCAGGACCCTGCTCCAGCGTGGGCTCCTCTCTCCAGGGGTTTGCAGGTCTCTGCCAGGTCCCTGCTCCAGCACAGGTTTCTCGTGGGGTCACAGCTCCGCTCAGGCATCCCCCTGCTCCGGCACGGGCTCCTCCAGGCGCTGCAGGTGCATCTCTGCTCTCCGTGCCCTCCATGGGCTGCAGGGGCCCAGCTGCCTCACCAGGGACTGCACCAGGCAATCTCAGGGCAATCAGCTCCAGCACCTGGAGCAGCTCCTGCCCCTTCTGCCCTGCCCTGGGGTGTGCAGAGCTGTTCCTCTCACATGTTCTCACCCTGCTCTTCCCTGCTCACAGTTACATCTACACGATGACCCATGTTCTTTTTCTTAAATCTCTTATCCCAAAGGCGTTACCACCATTTCTAACTGGCCCAGCCTTGGCTGGTGGCCGGTCTGTCCTGGAGCCGGCTGGAATTGACTCTGTGGGACATGGAGGAGCAGCTGCTCTCACAGAAGGTGCTCCTAGAGCCCCTCCCTTACCAAAACCTGGCCATGCAAACCTCGTAAAAGTATGGTGGAGTTTTCATTACCATTATGATTTCAATGATCTCTATTTTTGCTATTAATGGTACAGTTGTTATTACTAGTATTTTTAGTCTTTTTGACTCTATATTAATAGTGGCTAGAGTAGAAACAAGTTCTTCATTGCAAGTAGAAGTTATAGTTTTGTCAGCCTCTTGCCCTGCCCTGTTCTGTGTCATTGCTGCGTGTGAAGCCGCTGCTGCCAGGGCTCCCCATTTCCCTGGTTTGGGAAATTCCATGGCGTTGCTCACATGTCAGAAAGAGAGGGCTCATTCCATTCAAATGGATTGCCTGAGCTCTTCTAGTCCCAGTGTTGGAAGCTTGTTTTCTAACATTGTTGACTTTCTCAGCTTCTGTTAACATTTGTGATTTTATAACAAAATGTTCTCGTATGTGATTTTCCAAGATTCTCTAATCAGCTTTCAGTTTGCTCTTGGATTTCTTAATGGTGTGTCCGAACCGAAGGCAGCATTTTGGGTGGGAAGGCTTCAGTCGGAGCTGGGATTGCCTCAGCAGCAGCTGGTTTTGCACATGTCAGCAGAGCTAACAGAGATTCCGGGAGCTGAATATTCTGCCTCGTTCGGAAGCCGCAGTGCCCGGCTCGGGGGAGCTGCGCTGGGAGCTGCAGGTTGTGCCGGGGCCGGGCAATGGCCGGAGCCCCCGGCAAGGGCCGGCGATGGACACCGACCCTTTGCTGGGCAGGGGCTCGGGGCCCTGCGGCGCCGGGCGGTCGGTGCCCGGTCACGGCGGGACTGCGGGAGCCGGGAGCAGCGAGAGAGCCCGGGCGGAACATCAGCACCGGGGCGGGCACGGCCTGGGAGGGGGCACAGCCCGGGGGTCCCGCGGAGCCTCCCTGCTCCAGAGCCGCAGCTGCGACAGCGGGGCCGCTGCCGGGATCTTTGGGGCAGGGAGAGCCGCAGGCGGGCGTTCCAAGTGCCTCCTTCGGGGCAGGATTTTGTCCCGGTGCGGGGGAATTCCCGCGGGCTGGAGCCGCTGCCGAGCGCCACCGCCTTTCCCGGGAGCCCCGGGGCAGAGCTCTCTGCTCGGGGCTGTGAAAAACACGCTCACTCTCCTGTGAAAATTTAAACATTTTAATACAGGACGATAGGAGACAAGGACCATAGAGCAAAGGTTGTTACGGCCGGGTGCATCTTGGCACTGATCCAGGAGCACACTTATCTCCGGAGATGCCCATTAAATACCTTTTCCATTCCATCAGCCTGTTGCATATTCATAGACCCTTAGGCATAGTAAACTTTTTTCCCAAACTAGTTTACATATTCCAAGAACTGTTTAGAGTGGCTCCCCCTACTCGGTTCCACCCTTTTAGAGCATGTGTATTCCTTGGTTGTGGTTTTAGTCCTTTTTTATCATCATCTTCAGTTTTGGCCACGGCCCTCACTGCCTTCAGACGGTGAGTGCTGATCGTTGGCAGATCCGTACAGGTGTCCTCATCCTGTGTTCATTGCCATCCAAGCAGGCATTTTAACACAAGCATACTTGCTAGAAACATTCCCGGTACGAAAAGTGATTTCAGCATTTAATGTAATAAAAAAAGAAAGGCCTAAAGCATGGAGGCCCGCGGGCTGAGCAGGAGCGCTCCCCTCAAGGATGCTGCAGCGCCGGCGCTGGGTCTTCTGAGCAGCGACGTCCCCGACGTTCCAGGTGGAGCAGCACAGGTTCCGTGGGTCAGAAGCCCCCTTTTTATCCTGTTTTTTGTCCCTTTGGATCGGTTTCTTTTTGGATCCCTCATTTGCATGAAGGTTTAGGCGCTCGATTGGCCCGTGGCAGTTCAGTCCAGGCTGGCTCCTTTCCCTTGGGGGGGCTGCACTTTACTTAGGTGTAATACGGTACGTGGAGTACCGTATATCTTCTAACTACCCTTCAAACCCCTTTTACCATAACCAAACCAACAGTACACGCTCAACAGCGATCAACTATTTTACAATAGTTTCTAACCTATTTTAACAATTCCCCCTCTAACTATTTGATCAGTCTTCTAGCCTGCATCAACCTTTTAAATTCCAATTTCTAATTTTCTCAGTTTCTCATACTGTTCAAGCATATCTCTGGCATTCTGATCACTCTGTTCTTTTATTAGCATTACTTTTTTGCCATTTTTCCCTTCTACGTTACCTTGCAGCATGATGCTGCCTTGGCCAATGCTGGGTACTATCAGGACTAGACATGGAATTGCACATGGTAGAAATATTACACTTACTAGTGCACACACTACAAAGAAGACCAATTTCTTCCACCATTTACCGTTCCAGGTGAACAAGTTGTCCCGCCAATCGGGGTCTCCAAAAAGGGGGTCCATTTTTGCGTTCCAGCATAGGTTAGTTTCCTAATATTTTGAGTAATGTTTTTAATTACATGACTGTGGTCATCGATCTCTAGGCAGCATTCTGAAATGTTAAATTTCCCACAGATCCCTCCTTCCTCTGCGAGGAGGTAGTCCACTGCCAATCGAATTTGGTAAATTACTGATCATGTTTGTGGTTGCTGCTGGCTCAAGAGATCAATGGTCAGAGTTGTTTGATTGGACATTATTTCAAGTACTGCTTGTAAACGGATGATTCGATTGAGCATGTATACTGGGCTTCTGTACCCCCAGGATCCACCCTGGGCCCAGGCAGCCGGCCCATAGGTATCGATAATCTTTTGTGGGGTCCAACTTTCATTGTTCCAATTTTGGGTTCCGCCAAGTAAACTCCTTTTCTTTCTGGCCAGATCATCATATACTGGGACTCCCAAGTTTGATTTCACATCCTTAAGCAGTAACAAAAAGGATGGTTTTACTGCTCCAATTGTGCAACTCCCGGTCCACCCTCCCGGTAACTTCACATATGCCGTGTTACCACAGATCCAAAAAAAACTTCTAGGTGCATCCCAGAAATTAGAATCTTGATTTGTTGTATGTTTCCAATATTTGGATAGGGTTTCTATTGCCCAGAATGGGTTAATATAATCTCCTAAGCATTCAAACAGTTTTTCACTGTATACACATCTACTTTCAATTTTTTTTATTGACCAATATGAATGGGGGGTTTCTGGGATCCACCTGGTGTGTGTGTGTCAATTGCTGCTAGATATCTTTCACATGGTGTTTCTCCTGCTTCTATAGTATACATTTTCCCTTTCCTTGATAAACACTCTTCCCCTATTATTGTGGATTTTAGCTTCCACTCTCCTTCCCTTCTTTTGGGTACTACCATACTTTTTTTCATGTAATCCATTTTAAAATGTCTAGGGGACCCAAACTGATACCATCCTATGGACAAATTTTAAGTGTGTCCCCTTGCACACCCAACAATCAGTCAAATTAAATTCTTTTGTAATCTTTTCCACCATATCGATAAAAAGATTCTTACAATTTATTTGTCCCTCCCTATCCCTTTGTCCTTTCAATTGCACTTCTTTCTCCTTGAATGTATCCTCTAAGTTGGTTTTACTTTCTTGTTCAAAACATACCCATCTTTCTTTCATGTGGCACTCTCCTGATATCCTCTGACTTGGGTTTGCAATAGTTTTAGCCAGCCAATATATTTCATTATCCTCTTTACAGGTTGTTAACTGGGAGTGGTCGATACATTTGGGATTCATGTTGGTGTGCACTCTGATGAATGCACTTACTGTATCTCCTCTACACAAGGGATAGTAACACTTCTCACAAGTGTTTCCTCCACTTCCTCCAAAGTGGATGAGTAGCAGCATTGCTACCAGTGGGAGTCTGGTACGGGCTGGCCTCCTCACCTCTCGATCCACAGGGCTTTTCTCGGTGCCCTGAGAGTCTTTCCCAGAGGTAGTTCCTGATCCAGTCTTGCCTCCCACCTCTGGTTTTCCCTCCTTCTGGAGACATTCTGCCATGACCCTTATCTCACCAACTCCCTTCCCTCAATTTGGTCCCAATGAGGGTTGCAAGGGGAGTGCTCTATGGAGCAGTACTGGAAACTGAGATGTTATTCTGATTGTCAATTCTTAGCTAAACAAAACTTAAATTTATCCTATAGCTATAACAAACATTAGCAAACTTTAAGGATATACGGATAACAATGAAGAGGTTTCCTGTGGCAGGGTTGTGTTCAGGGTTGCACTTCTTTTGGTGCTTTCCTCAGGACCAGTTTCAAGTCTTTATCGTCTCTGCTGGCTATAGTCCATTCGCTTGCCTCAGCTGGGGGTTGTACTGGACCCTTCACTCGACTTGCATGAGTCCAGCCCTGCTCCTTTGTTCTCACTGTGGTGTTTGCTGCAAGCAGTGCCTGGAAGGGGCCTTCAAAGCGAGCAGTTAGTGGAGGGTTTTTCCATGATTTAATCAACACCCAGTCTCCTGGGTTAGTACCATGTATTTTACAGTCCAGTGGGGAAGTTTGGGGAAGGTAGCCCTTTTTCCTTAGTTCTTCCAGGGTTGTTGTTACTGTTTCTATATATTTTTGCATGGTCATCCCCCCCTCTTGATGTTCCCCAGTACTGTATGGGGTAAGCAAGAAAGGCAGCCCAAACAACATTTCACAAGGAGAGACCCCTAGATCTGTTCTGGGTCTCGTTCTTATTCGTCATAGGGCTAGTGGTAAACATTTGACCCAATTCCATTGGGTTTCTAAGACCAATTTTGTTAAAGTATTCTTTAAGGTTTGATTTACCCTCTCGACCCTCCCAGAACTCTGAGGGTGCCAAGGGGTGTGTAACTCCCACTTCATTCCCAGGGCCCCGAGGACTTGTTGCAGAACACTGGATGTAGAGTGGGGGCCACGGTCTGAATCAATAAAATTAACGAGCCCGTATCTCGGAATAATTTCTTCTAAGAGAACTTTTGTCACAGTTTGTGCTGTCTCCCTTCTCGTGGGGAATGCCTCAAACCAGTGGGTTAGATGGTGAATCTCCTCTGGGGAGAAGAGGATGTTCCTAATAGGATGCAGCTCTTCCCAGGTGTGTGTATTGGGACCCAGGAACTGATCTGTTTGCTGTGCGGTGCCAGTTGGATCTTCTATTAAACCAACTAGCTCTTTCTTATATATTCTTGCTTCAGAAGCTGTCAGGGGTGCATTTATAACACCTATTCCTCCTACCCCACACCTAGTGGAACTTCCCTCAGGGGAAGCAGCCTGTCAGGATTTACCTCTGGCCTTACACCACTTTTTGATCTGGTATTACAGTAAGGGCCAGCATCTGAAGGCTTATTTGACTGGCTCACTAATTCTTTGTTATCACGTTGGGAGGGCTCAGTTGTTAGGTTGGAGGATATATCCAGAGGTTTTTTCTCAGGGAAAGGTGTTGTATTCTGACTTACAAGTGAAGCAAGTTGTATGTTAGTGGGGGTAGGAGGCAACGGGGAAAAAGCACCAAGGGGTGGATATATATGAGGGAGTGGGGTTGTTGGAGGGGGTAAAAATGGCATGGAGATTCCCTGAGGAGATAGAGAAGGGGCAAGGATCATTGGAGGGGGTAAAGGTAGGTTTTGAGAAGCAGGAGGCTGGGTGTTAAGTGGGGGGGTGGCTTGATAGTGTGAAAAAAGCCAATCCCTTGGGGTTTTTTTTAGTTTTAAAAGTTTATTAGTAATAAAATAGTTATAAAAATAGCAATAAAATTAGAGTAATAAAAATTTGGACAGTGAGGATTAGGACAATTACAAGACAATAAAAAGTAAAGAATTATGGATGTCCGGATGTTTTTGGGCACTAAGCTGCCAAAAACATGCCTTGTGAACAAAGGAATTACCCTTAACAGCAACAGCCTGTTGCATATTCATATATCTCATACATGATGCATAAATTCCTTGCAAATTAAGAATTTTTCTGGTTGTTGTCAACTTCTTCCCCTTAATCCTAGTGGTTCCATAAAGATGGAGAGAAGGTGGAAGAATGTTTGTCGTTTCTGATAAGGAGGCAGTAACTCTTTATGTGTCTTGTCGCTCTTATTTCTGTGCAAAGTTTCTTGATTATCTTATCCCTTTTCTTGAGCTAGTAAAAATATCTGACATTGCAGAGTTTCTATTTTAACATTGTGTTATAACCTAGAACTACATTTAACACACTACTTAAGAGAATTAATTCAGCATAACTTTCTATCACTGCACATATAATATTTGTTTTAATATTTGTGAAAAACACTAATCATAAAATATGCATTTTTCACACCTTGCCCTCACTGCCCTTTTGTCACACACACACACACACACACACACACACACACACAGACAGTTCTCGGTTAATTTCTGGTTTGATTGCCTGGATTCTGTTTGGTTTTGTTGTTGCTTTGTTTTCTTGGTGTGCCTGAAGTGTCCAGTCAGGAGCAGAGTGACTCTTGCCAAGGAACTTTGTGGTGCTGTCACTTCATATTAAATCTGGTTTTTGCTGATCCCTTGCAGGGGATTTTTTCAGCGCTCTCAAGCCCTTGTTGGTAACAGGGTGAAGGAGCCCTGGCCCAGGTTCTGGCCCTGGGGGACACAGGGACGCTGCCAGGGGGTCCCTGTCCCCCTGTCCCACCCCCCACAGCCCCAGCCCCCGTCCCCGTGTCAGGCTCTGGGGTCGATCTCGTGGAACATCCTCTGGGGGAGGCTGCGGCGCCGGGGGCGGGGAGACCCAGGGGGACAGGGGACCCCTCTGTGCACGAGCAGCGTTGGACTTCTCTGGGGGAACTGGGAGGGGGGCAGGGGTGGAGTGACCTCCCCAGTGACCTCACACAGCCCCTGTGATGTCACACACACCCCTGTGATGTCACACAGCTGCACTGTGATGTCACAGCCTGCTCTTTGAGGTCCCAGTCTGCTCTGTGATGTCACAAAATCTGCCCTGAGATGTCACAGCCCAGCCTGTGATGTCACAGCCAGCTCTATGGTGTCACAGCTCTACCTTTGTGATGTTATGCAGCCTCGCTGTGATGTCACAGCCTGCCCTGTGATTTCACAGTCAGCTCTGTGATGTCACGACCCACTCTGTATTGTCTCAGCCTTCTCTGTGACATCACACAGCTGCTCTGTGATGTCACAGAGCCCTTTTCTATGATGGCAGAGTCTTCTCTGTGGCCTCACAGCCTGTTCTGTGATGTCACACAACCAGCCTGTATTGTCACAGCCGACTTTGTGACATCACAACCTCCTCTGTGACGTCACAACCTCCTCTGTGATGTCACAGCCTGCTCTGTGATGTCACAGCCTGCTCTGTGATGGCAGAACTCACTTAACATGTCACACAGCACCTCTGTGGGCTCACAGACCCACCCTGTGATGTCACAACACCTTCAGTGATGGAACACAGCCACCCTATAATGTCACGGCACACTCTTTGACCTCACAGCTCGCTCTGCTCTGTGATGTCATACAGGCATGCTCTGATGTCACAGCCTGCTCTGTGATGTCACATAATAAACCTGGGATGTCACAGCCAACTATATGATGTCACAACCTGGTCTGTGATGTCACACAATCACAGAATTGCTGGGTTGGAAGAGACCTTTTAGGCCATCAAGTCCAGCCCATGCCCTAACACCACCTCAGCTAAACCATGGCACTGAGTGCCACATCCAGTCTTTTTTTAAACACATCCCATGGTGGTGACTCCACCACCTCCCTGGACAGACAGTTCCAGTAATTTATCACCCTTTCCATAAAAAACTTTTTTCCTAATATCCAACCTAAATTTCCCTTGGTGCAGCTTAAGACACTGTCCTCTGGTCCTGTCAGTTGCTGTGAGGAGAGAGACCGACCCCCACCTGACTGCAACCACCTTTCAGGGAGTGTGGAGAGTGATAAGGTCACCTCTGAGTCTTCTCCAGGATAAACAACTCCAGCTCCCTCAGGCATTCCTCACAGGACTTGTGTTCCAGACCCCTTGTAATAGATAAGAGAAGTCTCTTTGTTCATCATTAAACAGGAACTCAGGCAAAGGAAGAGGTTTTTTGTGAAGAACAGGAAACCCGAGGATATGCTGACTCCTTAAGTTGATTGTACAACTAGGGTCGGGAGGTGTGTAACCATCTATGGAAAGATTGTTACAGGGTCATAAACACCCAGTGAGGAAGAGGAGGAGAGCCTTCATCCAGACAACCACCAGAGAGCAGGTGGTGACCCCCTAGCAACTTGAGGCGCACGCACAGAGTACTCCCGGAAAAGCCACAAACGTGGAAGAAGGGGGAGAATAAAGGACCGTGGGAAAAGGGAAGCGGTGTGAGCCTTGGCGGAGCACTGACTCCCCGGCTGCACCCAGCGCTGTTTGCTTCTCATTGCTTGCTGTAATCAATAAAATTCCTTTTATCAATCCCTAAAGGGTCAGACAAATTATTTACTTTAACTTATAACACCCGTTCCCTGCTCTTGCTGCTGCCCCATCTTCAAAGCCTCTCCCTCGGGCTCTTCCTCCCGTGCAGAGCAGCTCTCCTGGACAGGGACGGCAGATGGCACAGCTGGGAAGCAAAGGGAGCACTGAGTCAGTATGCGGACGTTTTCCTTGGCAGCAGCTGCACTTCCATCAGGGAAGGGAAGATCTCAGAGCCTCCCCAGGAGGGTTAGAAAGAAAAAGCAGCCGAGCGGGCCAGGCTGTGGTGAGCGCAGCCGCGGCGGGACTGTCCCGCAGCCCCGGCAGCCCGGCACAGCCGGCACAGCTCCCGGGCCCTGCCGGCACAGCTGCCTTGCCCAAGGACAGCCCCTGTGCCGGCCGGGGCAGCTGCGCTGAGCAGCCCCGGCACGGGCAGGGCCCGCTGCTGCCCCGCCGGGCAGTGCCCACGGCCACAGCCCACGCCACCCTCAGCCCCACCCTGCCTCCCCGGCCCTGGGGCCTCACCCGGGCTCTCTCCAGCGTGGCAGCAGCAGGTCCCCGTTCCCTGCTCTTGCTGCTGGCCTTCTGCTTCTCCCTGCTGGCTCCTGTCAGTCTCCGGCTGTCCTCAAGGTCTCCGCTGCAGCTGTGGCAAAAGCGGAGGCTCTGCAACTGGTTCCAAGGCCTGGCAGAGCTGCAGTCCCGGAGCCCTCTGTGCTCCCTGCTGGCCCACTCCATCCCCTCAGCCCCGCCATGCTCTCGGCAAAGCCCCAGCCCCCTTCAGTTTCTTCAGCCCCTCACAGTCCTCTCAGCCCCTCAGTCCCTTCTGACCCATCCTGTCCCCCTAGACCCGCCACCCCTCGGCCTGTGCCACTTCCCTGTCACCTCAGTGCCACCATCGCCCTCGGCTGCCCCACAGCCCTCAGCCCCAGCAGCACCTCAGGGTCACCGTCCCTTCAGCGTCACCGCCCCCTCAGCCCCCTCAGTCTCACCGTCCTTCAGCAGCTCCTCAGGGGACACTGCCTGGGGCCACCGGCAGCTCCCACCGCTCCAGGGACACCCGGGGCTGGAACTGCTGCTCCGCCCGGCCCGGCCGCCAGCTCGGACCCAGCACAGGGAGAGGGGACACAGGGGGCACGGGGGAAAAGCAAGAGGTGAGGGAGGAAGCAGAGCAGGGGAAGAGGTTAAAAAGGGGCCTACACCTATACAGATATCAATCTATGTAACTAAACCCCAATATATTAATATAAATATGCCTATCTACAAATATAACTATATATATGTAAATGTAACTATACACATGTATAAATGCAACTATGGACATCTACAACTAAAACTGCACATCGAAAAATATAAATATATACACCTTAAACTAAAAATAAATTAACTAGACAAATCTCTGTCTATGTAGATAGATAAATGTAACTACATAAATCTATAAATACAACTACATATACCAATAAATGTAGCTATACACATCTAGAAATATAACTAGAGACAGAGGAATTCTACCTGCCCAATGGTCACAGGCTCTCCCTCTGTCTCTTCCTGGCACACAGGGCAGCCCTCCTGGACAAGTTGATCACACGGGATCTGGGAAGCAAAGGGAACACTGAGACAATACTGGCCCTTGTGCAAGTGTCCCTTGAGCACCAATTGTCCTTCTATCAGGGACATTAAAAGATGGCCTGAAAGGCAGACTCTCACTTGGCAATTTGAAGCCTGCCCTATAAAGATCAGGGATCCTTCCAAGTTTTCAAAACGGAAGTGTGTAAAGTATTTAAGTATTCTAACAAAGTCTCAGCACCCACAGTGCAAATGGCACCCACGAGAGCTTGAAACACAGACAGTCCCAGTGACAGAGAGACCACAGTCCTCACTGAAATGGCTGAAGGCTGCTGGGGGCTGAGGTATGAACCAGACTGGGACACCCAGCTTGGTGGCACAACTCCCACAAGGTCAGGTTTATTCCCTGCTCTCTTGCCACAGCAGAGGACTCAGTGCCCAAGCCTCTGGCGAAGCGTGGAGGGCAGGGCTCGGGCAGGTTGTGCATGTGCCTTTGAACTAAAGGCACCAGGAAGCACCAACCCTGCAGACAAGAACTCAACTCTTCTCGTCTACCTTCCTGCCCGAGGCAGGCTCAGAGCAGCCGTCTCACACCTCTCTAAACCAACGGGGGCTCTGTCCTTACCAGGCTCCTCGGGCTCTGGGGAACTGTTCTCGCAGCTCTCAGTGCCAGATGAAGTTTCCTCTGCTGCAGCCCGGTTCACAGGCTCCCCTCCTGAAGACTCAGGGGCAACATTCATATTGCCCTTGAAAGAACAATAGAAAAAAAGAAAACTAAAGATCATTCAGTATTTTGCTGGAATCGCATCAAGGATACGGTTGCTCTCCTTCTCCATGTAACAGCGTTCAAAAGCTTTCAGCCCAGCCTCTTCCATTCCCCTCCAGTGGGTTACCTGAGCAGAGGGAGACCTTTCAGGCAGGGATCTCCTGATCTCCTGGATCATTTGCTCGACGGCAAAGCCAAGATCTCCTGGTGGCAATTGCTCTTCACCAGGTGCATTCCAGGCTGAGCCGGAGGCCGTCGATGCTGCACAACCTGCACTGCCAGGTGGAGCGCTGGGGGCTGAAGTGCCCAAGGTGGCTGCAAGAATCCAAACACATTGGTCACACTCCACAACGTGGCTCTGGGACACAGATCTCTGTTGCTGCCTTGGATCAACCATCACAGGAAGCAGGCAGGAGAACCAGGCAGAGAATCTTTTGCCTTTCTAGGTGCCCCTTCTAAATAAGCTTGAGAATTTTGGGCCGAGAATGATAGAGCCTTGTGGAAAAATACTTCAAACAGTCACTTTTCAGGACCTTTTGGAAAAGCAAGGCTACAACTCTTTTACTACCTCGCAGGTCGTGGGCTGGGGGCTGCTGCTCCCTGTGGAGCTGCTGGAAGCCGCAGGGCTGGATCCTGAGCACCTCCCGGTCGATCGGAGGCAGCTGCCCCCCGTAGAGCTGCTGGAAGCAGCTGCGAGGCCCCTCCCGCCCGAGCGGCAGCAGCGGCTCCCCGTAGAAACCGAAGAAGCCGCAGGGCGGGATGCGCAGCAGCTCCCGCTCGGCGGGCGGCGGCCGCTCCCCATAGAGCTCCTGGAAGCGGCTCGGCCCCTCCCGCCGGGCCGGCACCGGCCGCTCCCTGTGCAGCAGGTGGAAGCCGCAGGGCGGGCGCCGGGCAAGCAGCGGCCGCTGCCCGGGGGGCGGCTGGAAGCGGCCAGGCCGGGGGCTGCGCAGCTCCCGCCCGTCCGGCAGCGTCCGCTCCCTGTGCAGCAGCAGGAAGCCGCTGGGCGGGCGCCCGGGCGGCAGCGGCGGCCGCTCCCTGGAGAGCGGCTGGAAGCGACTGCGCCCGTCCCGCCCGTGCGGCAGCGGCCGCGCCCCGGGGAGCTGCTGGGAGCCGCGGGGCGGGCGCCTGCGGCCCTCCCGCCCTGCCGCCGGCCGCTGCCTGTTGGCCGCGCTCCGGCGCCTGATGCGGAGCAGGAGGTCGGGGCGGTCGCGGCGAAAGCAGGGGTTGCTGTAGTGGAGCCAAGCCCCGGCATCGCCCGGCGCAGCTGAGCCAACCCGGCCCGGCACCCTGCGGAAGCCGTAGCGGTAGAGCTGGCGCACGAAGCTGCGGAACTGCGTGGCCCTGAAGGTGTGCGGGGCCGGGCCCCGGGCGTCGCCCGGGCTGAGCAGCTCCCGCTCGAAGAGGGAGCGGTGGATGAGCAGGCCCCGGGCCCGGCTGTCCCAGCGCACGGAGCGGACGCGGGGGCTGTTCGCCAGGCGCCACAGCTTGGCGGGGAAGGCGCTGGCTCTGAGCCCGGCGGGCAGCGGCAGCTCCGCCATGGCGCCGCTCGCCGGCTGTCGCCACAACGGCCCCGGCGCAACGGCCGCGTGGGGATACCATAGGGACAGAGCCAACGCGTGGATTTGGAGCCTGGGGGTGCTGGCACCAAAGTCCTGCTCTTGAGAGGGGTGCAGGGACACAGGGGCTGTCAGAGGACAATGAGAGACAGGGGACATGAGGCCATAATGGGCCAAGCAAGATCCTGCCCAGCATGGCAGCAAAGACATTTCCTCCCCGTGGCCTTGGCACTCCAGGGCACCCCAAAAAGGGCCGAGGAGTCCTGTGTGTAACCAGGAGGGATGACTGACATCACTGTGGGTCCCAGCATTCCCCAGTCCCTTGCTGGCCATTCAGTGCACACTGGGGCCGCTGGGCATGTGTGGAACATGGGGATGGGGTGCACAAAATTAAAGGGGGACCCCAAAGTGGAAGGAGTGGAAGCCAAAATCGCTGGGTGGAGACCCCCAAAACGGAGGTGTGAAATCCCAAAATGGAGGGAGGAACCCACAAAATTGGGGCAACGCCCCAAAAACCCACATGAAGCTGTTCTCTCCCTTCATTGTTTACCAGCAAGAGTTCCATCTGAAACATGGGGTTAGAAGTAGAAGATATTAATCATAGAAATTAGAAGGTATTGAATATTGAATATAGGCATATAAAATAATGGATATTGCTTAGGGCCACATCCTTAGGTTACGTGAGAATATACCGTATCCTGGCCTATGGGAAAGGAAGAGACTACGTGCAGAGCAGCAAGGAAAGACCTGATAAGGAGAAGGAATGTATATGGAAAACAGGATACAGGGTGTAAAGACAACTGAAAAATGAGGCCCCTTATGTTCTGGAAACAGATGGATCCTGGCCCCTGGCTTGGACCGTGGCCAAGGAATCAATGGGCATGTGCAAAGCAGTGGGGTCGAAAAGTCAGCCTGAAGAAGACCATTCTTTACTTCATCCCTTTTACGACCCCCGAAGCCTGGGACGACCACCAGAGACAGCTGCGCAGGCGCAGAGGACCGACAAGCTGATTAGCATACAGAGCGGAGAGGGAGGGGAGCCAGGAAATGACCCATGGGGAAACTTAATGCATATGTAACACTCCAGGGGATAAAAGAACACGTGTGTAAGCAAGGGGTATGCAAGTATTTGGGAAATGTCCCACATGCGTCCGGCCGAATAAACATACCTACTTTAAAACTCACTCTGTCTCTGAGTTTTAGGGTCTGGCTCCGCGTGTCACATCTACCAACTCTAATTTCAGCAAATAATTCCAAGTGTTTTAGCTGAAACTCATTCCGAGCAAACTTTGTAGAAGTGATCACAGAATCACAGAATGTTCTGTGTTGGAAGGGATCCACCGAGTCCAATTCTGAAGGGAATGGCTTGCTGGCGGGGTCAGCACCAAAGACACCCACCCCAGCTTAAGGAAGAAGTGTCATTGACTGTAGGGCAAAGCAGCACAGAAGTACAAAAGGATAAGCTAAGCAATGCACCTGATTATTACTAGAAAAGATTGCCTGTAGGGATTCAGAAAGATACATCACCAGTTACCCTAATACTTGACCATTGTCCCGACACACACGTCAGCTGGGGATGCCCTGTCACACCAAGGGATTGGAGAAGCACTCCCAGTAACTGGGAATTCCTATGTGGTTCGCCCACCCTCAGGCGAGGCCGCCAACTTTGCCGCGAGAGGGCCCAGATTTTATACTGTTGAATAAACAAGCTACCACAACTTCTAGTGCGGGAACATCTGGTTTCATCCTCCTCTTGTCCAGGGCTCAAGGAGGAGCTAAGGGAGTTTGCTTTGAGCCTACACCTTCAAACAAAGCCAGATAGAGATGTGATAAATGAATATGATTTGTGCCAATAATTGTAACTATATCGATATTTTAGAAAATATTTGTTAAAAAGTAATAGGGGAAAGTGATATGTAATTAGCATCACAAAACAGCTGTTCGCAGATGTTCATAAGATCCAGGATGGAGTATTGAGATATTTTCGCACAAAAGGCCTTGGGAAGGACAAAGCTGGGAAAAACTCCAAGAGTGGAATTGACATTGAGACGAATGAAAGTCCAGGCATCTTCTTCTTAGGCAAGATTGGCCTTGAAGACAATTAAGCTGCCCATATGGCCCTGGGCGCAAGGCTGGTGCCCCACAGGACAGGGGTGCCACCCACGGTGGGGCACAAGGGGAAGGCTGAGGAAGCAGAGCGCAGAGACTGTGTGGGGGAAATAACAACAATTTATTTATTTTTCTAAAAATAAGGAGTTGAAGAGCCTTGCTAGTTCTACTGCTGGGGTGGGGAGAGTTTGAGGCCTTTCTCTTTAGGGACCGCCGGGGCCACCCAGGCAAGCAGTGCCTGCCTTGGGTGGGACCAGAGGGTCTGAGGCTGGTGCTTTGGACAGATGGATCAGAGGGACCTGCCTCATCCTGGGGCTGGTCCTGCTCTGGGGACACCGGCACAACTGGGGGATGGCTTTGACCCCTGCTGGGGGTGGCCTCCGTTGTGGCAGCTTCCTCTTCTTCCTCTGTGGGCACTTGAGGGCTGCTGGGTAGAGTCCAAGAGCTGGGTCTGGGGCTGTTAGGGCTGGAGGAGTTGGGGTTGTTTGGGCTGGAGAAGCTGGGGGAACTGTGGCTGTTGGGTCTGGAGAGGCTGGGGGAGCTGGAGAAGATGGAACTGGAGCTGCTGGAGCAGCTGCTGGCTGCTGGGCTGTCATCCTCATCTGCGGCAGCGTGGGAGTGCAGCAGACTCTGGGCCCCTGAGCTGCAGTGTCTCACAATGATGTCGATGGTGCCCTGGACCAGTGGCACTGTGTGTTCCTCCAGGAAGCCCTGCAGACTCTGGATCATGTCCTCCTGGTCTGCCCCACGCACACAGAGAACATACAGGATGGCACTCTGTGCTCCTTGCCATCCACCACTGCTCCCTTTGGATGGCCTCCATCCTCTGGTTCAGCCAAGTCCGCACAGGGTCCAGAAGTTCCCGTCGTCGACAGAAAAGTCCTGCCCAGACCTTGGGCAGGACACCGCCGACAGCTCTGGCTGGTGTCTCCTGAGGAGAAGAGGGATGGGCCGGCACAGGGCCATGGGGGCTGATCTCGTCCTGGCCGCCGGGAGCTCGCTCTGATGAGCTCGTGGCTGCTGGCAGCTGCTCAGGGGCTGTGATGACAATCTCTAGAGAGTCACCGGCATCATCAGAAAACCTGACAGTCTCTATTGCTCCTCTGCACAGTGAGCATGATGGATTTGTCTGTGCCCACCGCAGGATGCAGCTCCGGCAGAACTGGTGGCCACAGGGCAGAGTAGAAGCCACGTCATCCCAGGTGTCCTGGCAGATGGCACAGTTGCCATCTGTCTCTGTGGCCATATTTGGCTGCTGCAGCACGTTGGGGAGGGCTGAGGATCAGGAGCTGCTCTCTGTTGCCGGTGTCACACCCTGCAGGAGAGGGGAGGAAGGAGAAGGACACCCTCCCACCTCCCTAAAGCCCTGCCTTTTTCTCCCTGTGCTTCCTGTCTTTCTCCTTATCTTCTGCTTGGAATTTTCAGAGGATTTATTCTTATTTTCTCTTGATCAGTGCTAAAATGCATGTTTCTCTTCCAAGTTTCAGTTTGTTTAGTGATCCTGTCGAGCCTTTTCTCAGAAGCCTTTTTAATGAAATTGAGAGTCAATTTCAGCAATTTTGGTGATTCCCTGTGTGATTTACACAAGTCTCCTGTTAATTAGGGCACCACTTAGGAAGGTACAAAGAGAAAAAGGATGTTTCTGTATGTCAGTTCAGTAGTGGAATATTCATGGATAGAGAGAGTGATTAGCTGAATTTTACACGTACTCCTAACCTGAAAGTGCAACAGCTAACTTGGGGAGCAATTAGAGCCAGATCTCTTCTTCTACCAGCCGGAATTCAAATGTAAAGGAAATACAGCAGGGTGAGAATGTTAGTGCTCAGCTCCTAAAGTGCCTTGTTAAGGTGTTGTTAGAGTAATGGAGATAAAAATCTGGGTTCCCATTCCTAATTGTCAGTTTCATTGACTCTGAAAACAGCAGAGATGTGCACATCACACTTATCAATCCATTTGGGGGTGTTTTAGGTTTGTAATGTAATAGCTTTTTAGATCTCTAGACAATGCTTCCAGGAGTCTAAATGACTGAATGACTTTCTCCTTTTCTCCTCAGTCTTTGCATTCCTGTGCACCAGAGATCTTCAGTGAATGAGTTCCACTCTACTCCAAGCTGAATCTCTCAGCTGTGTTTACAGTGGTTGTCTGTGGGTCTCTTCTGCACCGCGCAATTTTAAAATCTTCATTCCTTTCAATCTCTGTTTTCCCGCTCTCTGTGTTATCACACTTGTTCAGCAAGTTTTCTTTCCAAGAATACTAATCACAATATCCCAAAGGAATAAAAAATGGTTGGCCAGAATTGGGATTTCACCTCCAACACTGCCTGTTGTGACAGACAGGAGGAGATTGTTGGCTGGAAACATTTCATGTGTGGGGAGGAAGAGGCAGGTCCAGCCTTGCCCTGCCCTGGAACCCCAGCCTTGCCCTGCCCTGGAACCCCAATCCCCCCAGAGCCTCTATCCCAGCCCAGCAGTGTCTGCCAGTCCCTGGCACAGCACAGGCAATGCTCCACAGCCACCTCTGGAGCCCCCAGCCCAGCTCCTGAGTGACCAAATGACCCCAAGTCCCACCTGGGGGAAGGGCCCAGGAACACCAAGGGGTATTTAAGGCTGAGCACAAGGCAAGCACACATCTTGACCCCACCTCCTCTTGGAATTTCTATCTGAACACTGCTGGAATCCAGGAGTTGGTAGCTCTGTGTGTGCTTCTCTGTATATTTTTTGTCTTTCTCACTTTCTGTGTCTCTTTCTTCTATTTCAGTCCTCGTGCAAATGTTGATTAACTTAAAATTGAATGAGCTAATAGTCTGTGAAGTTGAATGGGCCAAGGTAATGCTTTGGGAAGTGTTTTTGTTGATTGAATGTCACGCTAATCCTTTTACCAAAGTTTCTCTGGTTTTCTAAAATTCCCAGTAAAGGCTGTTTTGTTGTTTTGAGCTCATGAGAATCTCTTGTTGGTATTTCTCCAGTGCATCCAACTCAGAGGACACAAACAATTGTAATTCCTCTTAAATGTCTCCTTGAGAGAGTTGTTTGGGGGATGGGAGTCAGGGCTTGTGTGTCCTGCTTGGCACAGCCCAGGCAGGGCTTTCACAGCCACATTCCACACTCCATTTCCCAGATGGAGCCGCTGGTGCCTCTGAGTTCTGCTGCCCCAGCCCCAGGGACGCTCTCCTTGTCTGCCCATTCCCCCACGGTCTCTGGGCAGGGATGGCCTCAGTGGGGGCTGCTGACATCCTCAGCAACTTGGAGCGCCCTGGAGCCACCTCCGGCCATGGACGGCGGCCAGCGGCCGGGAATGCCCCGGGGTGAGGAGGGAGGACACCAGCAGAGCATCCCCACGAGGCAACGATGAAGACAGTGCCGGGATCAGGCAGAAGGAGCATGGACCCCCACCGGAGCATCCTCCAAAGGTAAGGTGTTTTCCAAAGTAAAATTGGCAAAAAATCTTATTAAATTCTGTGGCTGATCTTTGCTGTCCCCACGAGTCGCTCACCACCCACACGAATCATAAAGTTCCCCCTCAAATGTGGGACTGGGAGCACACAGACCCTTCCCCATAGTCTAGGGACCCCCAGAAGACCCCTCCCTATGGACTGGCCACCCCAGAAATGGGGCTAGGACCTCCAGAGAAACCTCCCCATTAACCTAAAACCCCCCAAAATGGTGCTGGTACCCCCAGAGACCCATCCCCATGGGACTGGAACCACCACAGACCCATCTCCATGAACCTACAACCCCCAGAAATGGGACAGGGACCCCCAGAGACCCCTCCCTATGGGCCTGGGATCCCCAGAATGGGGCTGGGACTCCCCCATGTGAGCCACGCCCACTCCCCGCCTTGCCCCTCCGCCAGCGTCAATCCAACCAATCAGCGCCTGGAACAATCAGTGCAGGAACGCCTTCTGCATCATCCAATCAGATCGCACTCTTATTCTGGCCCCACCCCTTCATTGTGACATCACAAGCGGCCTTGACACTCAGCCCCTCACCACTATGACATCACTGCACTCCCATTGGCTGTCGGCGGGAGGGCGGGGCTTGCCCGGACTATAAAAGGCGTGTGCTGGCACACAGGGCTCAGTGCGGGCCCAGCGATGGGAGCGGCGGCGTTGGCGGCGTCAGAGCCCTGGGAGCGCCCCGGAGCCACCTCTGGCCATGGATGGCGGTGAGGAATGCCCTGGGGAGAGGGGGGAGGACCCCGCCAGAGCATCCCATGGGGCAGTGAGCACCGAGAGCGGCGGGGCATCGCCCTGGAACGAGGACGATGGAACTGGGAGGACCAGGGCAACCAGTGGAGCATCCCCGGGGCTGAGGAAGGAGAATACCAACATAGCATCCCCCGGGGGCAACGGGCATTTAGGGATTTTAGGGATTGTAGAGAGTAGTTTAGTATGTCACATGGATGAGAAGTTTAGGTTTTACAATTTTTAGCATATTGTAGATTGTTATAAACGCCAATCACTTGGTTTTTAAAATTTTAAAAGTTTAATAATAATAAAATGGTTATAAAAATAGTAATACAATTAGAGTAATGAAAATTTAGAGTTAGGACAATTACAAGACAATAAAAAGCAAAGAATTACGGACGTCCGGATGCTCTCGGGCACTTAAGCCCAATAAGCATGCCTTGTGAACAAAGGAATAATCTTTAAAAGCAGTAGCCTGTTGCATATTCATACATCTCATACATGATGCATAAATTCCTTGCAAATTAAGAACTTTTCTGGTTTTTGTCAACTTCTTCCCCTTAATCCTGGTGGTTCCATAAAGCCGGAGAGAAGGTGGAAGTATGTTTGTCTTTTCCGATAAGGAGGCAGTAATTCTTTATGGGCCCCCATCATTGTCATCTCTGTGTGAAGAGTTTCTTCATTATCTCATCTCTTGCTTGAGCTAGTAAAAAAAAACCCCACATATATAGCCTCTATTTTAACTACAAAACTACATTTACCATACTATTAAAATGTTAATACAGCACTTCTAATGAATATAACATAATACATATAGTATTCAATTTAATATTTGCGAAAAGCCAATCATAAAATATGCATTTTTCACAGATGGGTACAGGAGCTGTCACATCTTCAGCAGAGGAGGACACACCTTCAGCAGGAGCTGTCACAGCTTCACCAGGTGTTGGGGAATGGCTGCAGGAACAGGGTCATGGATCGATGGAACAATTGTTCCAGCAATCCTCTGTTTGAGACCCCAGACCTGAGCTCTGTGCCCGGGAGGAGCTCTGGCCTGGGAAACTGGCCTGGGAACAGCATTGTGTCTGGGTCTGGGAAACAGCACTGTGCCTAGCCTAGGAACAGTACACTGTGCATGTACAGATAGCAAAAAAGCATCATATCCTTGAGATATGAGTTGTACAAGAACAGGATGTAAAACAAGATGTACCTAGCAAAGTAAAATATATCAAGCTAGCAGATGAAACACTTAGCTGCAGCTGAAACCGCACGTAGGAGAGCATGTAACAATGAACCTTTATGAATTAACCAATGAGAGCTTGTTGCTAACATTGCTTGTGAAAGACTGTATAAACTGACAGGATCTTTGAATAAATCAGAGCTTGCTTATCAATCATATTCATTGTGTGCTTGTCTTCCCTCACTGCCCATGGCAAATCTTGGCACCCAGAACAGGGACCCTTGCAACCCTCAGGGGTCCCGGTGCCTCTCTGACTAAGGCGGTGAGCCCGGAGCAGCGCCGAATATGCAGTGTTCAGAGGGCTGGAAGTCTACTCGATGCTGGCATAAGGAGTCCTCTCGAGCCTGGGTCAGAGCAAGACTTGCCATCTGGGGAGTCAGGACAAGACTCGCCATCCGGGGAAGAGCTGCCGGCTTGCAAGGTACAAAGGCTGCACTTAAGGGTCAGATTATGGAAAGCAAAGTAGCTCTTCAATTACTTACAGAAACGTGATTTAGCTGACATAGATTTAGATAAAGATCCGCCAGCTTTGTACACCTATGGTCGGGCTCAAGGCTTATTTAAAGCCTCAGGGGATCTCTCTGATGAGAAAGAGTGGCATGGATTAGAGAACATTCTTTAGTTTAAGGTGATTGATGATGATAAGGCTGCCCGAGAGCTAATGAGGTCGTGGCGCTCAGTCATAAATTGTTTGCAGAAGTATCAAGCAGAAAAGAAAGTTGCTGCTGTTGCTACTGCCACTTTAGAAGGGGTTAAACCAGGAATGCATTCTTTAGAGGTTGATTACAATCCTAGTCCTCCAGTAAGAAATATTATTGAAATTAAGAGCAGATCGAGTGATAAGCAACCTACTGCTCCCCCTGCTTTTAATCCTGCCTTTAATGCTGCTCAGTCAGACACAGATCCCCTCCCCGGGAATGAACAATCAGTAATAAATGGTGAAAGACTTCCACAGGCTAAAAGAAAGCAGCTGCAGGATGAAACTGTTCAGAACAGCCACAAAAGAGTTTTAGTGACATCTGCTAGTAATCCTTTTAAGCAAGAACATCCTAAAATTTTACCAGGAATACACAGAATGAATTGGTTGAGTATCCAAAAAGAAGCAATAAGTAATAAAGATTATGACTTGTTCTACTATTACTGACATAGATTGCCAAGCTTTTCCTGTTGCTTATACACCAAATGCAGGAGGGGGAGAAACAACCAATTATCATCCTGTGGATTGGAAATTGCTTTCACAATTGAGAGCCGCAGTTAATGACTGTGGGCTACACGGGGAACCTGCAAAGCAAATGCTTAATTCCATATGGGGCTCAGGTTTACTTCTTCCAAAAGATATTAAAAGTATCATAAGAATAATTATGACACAGTCTCAGTTAAGGCTGTGGCAAGCCCACTAGCATAAATTATGTAATCATTTTGCAAAGACTCCACGACAGCAGAATGAGCCCTTATTTGGGATAACTGTTGAACAATTAATAAGTGTTGGGCAATTCACTACAACTGAAATGCAGGCACAAGTAGGGGCTAAAGTATGAAAAGCTACCATACCATTAACTAGAGAAGCAATCTCCATGGTTAGGACAAAACCAGTATCTCCTTCTTCTATGTCTATTAAGCAAGGCAGAAATGAGCTTTTTACTTCCTTTGTGGATTGGGTGACCGAAGCTATCAATTTAGCTGATGTACAGGACTTCATGAAGAGAACCCTATTACGACAGTGTGTTTTAGAAAATTGTAATACCTCTACTAGAAGTATTCTTAACACAATGAGCATTGATGCAACAGTGGAGGAAATGCTCTGTGTGCTCCCCGTGAACCTCAGCTCTGGGACCACTGTCTGCCCCAAGCTTCAGGGGCTGCAGTGGGAGCCCGGCTGGGCTCTGCCCTGGGGCCATCCTGCAGGGACAGCTGCAAACAGGGAGCATTCCCTTGCCACAAAGAGCCAAGCCAGGGCTGCAGGGCAGCTGCTCCAGCCCGGACTGCACTGCTGAGTGCTGTGCTCTGGGGCTCGGGCTCCCCGCACAGGGGACTGGACTGGTGTGCCACAGGAGACTGGGAAGCTGCAGCTTCAGCCTAACTGAGGTGGGTGCGTGGGCTGGGAAGAGTGGGGAGGCTCAAGGGGATTCACAGAGCTCATCCTGCTGCAAGGACAAGAAAAATGGGAGTGGGAACTCAGCAGTGAGGAGAGCTGAGGGCTGGAGAGCAGCTCTGAATGACACTAAAATCCCACTGCACCTCTGAGACATTGCTGCTCCTCAGCCAGTGACAGGATGAGTCCCTAAGCCTGGGGCTCAGCCTTCCTCGTGGTGAGGGGCACCAAGGAAGGCAACAGTGTGATGGAGACTGCCATGGGCTGGGAACTCACTGGGGGAAAAGAGGGAGCAGTTGGGAAGTAAAAGGCAGGTGGAGGAGAGAACTGTTCAGAGAAAGACTGAGCTACAGCTTGAGCAGGCTGCAAAATGTCATCTGGGGTCATCCCAGATTGATTTCATTTCAGAAGTTAAGGAACAAGTTTATTTTGGGGTGGTGTCATGTTTTCCCTGGGAGGTGTACACTCTGCACACTTGAGCTGTGTTGCTGAAATGCTCAAGCAGGTCTGTGCTGCAGGTCACCCCATTTCTTCTTTGGCTGATTGCGGCCCAGTGCTGAGCTCCAGCAGAGCCCTGGCAGAGCCCAGAGCAGCCTCAGCACCCGCAGAGCCCGGCTGCAAGGAGAGAAACCAGAAAGCGCCCGTCAGCTGAAGGCTCCTGTCCCCTTGTCCCAGCCGCCCGCGGTGCCCAGGCCATGCTGGCCGTGCCCAGAGCTGTGCCCAGAGCTGCCCATCCCTGCTGCCTGTGGGAGCAGAGCAGGAGGGCAGGACATGTGCCCAGCCTGCAGCCGGCCACGGCACATCCAGCCCTCAGCAGCTGCCCAGAGCAGGATGCTCCTGTGCTCGCTGCCATCTCCCCAAAGCTCTGATCCCACCATGCCAAGCAGACGGGACCCACCTGATGCCATCCCCCGCTGGAAGAAAAGCTGGTCCCAAACGATGTCCTCAGCCTTCTCCAAGGGCACGGCCCATCCATGCCACAGCTGCTCCCAAGCACTTCCCCATCCAGACTGGACCCCACCTGGAACGCTTCCTCTAGAAAAACACACAACAACTTATTGAAAATAGATTACAGACAAAAAGGGGAATAAGAAAAAAGGTCAAAAATCATATTACTGTCAGGGACTTGAGGAAGGCCCAACCCCTGCATGCCAGGGAAAAACCCACCCACAGGTAAGGGAAGCCCAGGCTTTCTCCCTTCCCCCCTGCACTGCCCCCCAAAATAATGGTGATCCCAAAGGAAACAGGGGCAGTGGAGCAGCCCAAGCCCTTCCTTGCCTGCAAAGCAAAGCAGCCCCTGCACAGGTTCTGGAGTCCCACCTCTGCTCCCACCATGGGGGTTTGTTTGTGTCGGGCTGGCTGCCCCAGCTCCAGCCCCAGCCCGGGGCACGGTGGGTGCTGGGGCTGTTGGCAGGGCCAGGAGCCCACTCCCATTTCATCACCACCCCAGCCCATCCCCCAGCCCTGCCAAAAGCAGCCTGGCAGCCGACTGAAGGATCAGCTGCATCTGCCCCAGCAAAGGGGGAACCTTTGGTTCCTGGCCAGGCTGTGCAATGCCCAAATCTGGGAGCATCCCCCTGCGTGTGGACTCACCTGCAAATTCCCTGTGGAGCCTGGCTTTGGAGAAGGTGCCAGAATCGAAGTCCATCATCCTCAGCTGCCGGTGGCCAGGTGGAGGAAGAGGTTGTCATCCTTGATGTCATCCTCGCTGTCCCCAGCAGCAGCAGCCCCACACGGTACAGCTCCTCCAGGGGCTCCTTCTCCTTCCCTGGGGGTGAGCCCAGGTTGTCAGGGTTCTGCCCAGGGCCCAGAGCTGTCAGGGAACCAGGACAAGCAAAACCAGCTCAGATGGTGGCCACCAGTGCTGGGCAGAGCAGCTCAGCTCCAGCACAAGGGCTGCGTGTCCCCATCTGATGACCCCTGGGCAGTGACACAGGCAGGACAAAATGTCTGGGTTCCTTTGCTTCTGATTGCCAAGGCATGTGTGGAGCTGCAACTTACCAGGGCCTTGCATCAAAGTGTGCCTGTGGCTCTCTCCCTTCTTCTAGGGCCGATCAATATCCTGCAGCCAGGGATCACAGAACAGCTCTTCTAACGAGGGCCTGTCCGAGTGCAGCATGGATAAACACCGCCTGATCACATCTTGGCACTCTGGGCAGAGAAACCAGAACCCGCCGGTCAGCTGGAGAAGGCTCCTGTTGGCTTTGCCCCACTATTCCCGTACCCAGGCCATGCTGGATGTGCTCAGAGCTGGGCCTAAACTTCCCCATCAATTCCCTGTTTTGGAGGAGAGCAGGAGAGCAGGACATGTGCCACCTCCTCAGCAGTTGCCAGAGCAGGATGCTCACGAGCTGCTGCTGTCTCCCAGCACTGGCATTGCCCCCGTGGCCAGAGATGAGGATCCACCTTGAGAGAGCCGTCGTGGCAGCGAGAGCTGATGGTCCCAGCTGATGTTCTGGCTCCTCCTGAAAGGGTGCTCCCCGCAGACCATCTGGTGCAGCAGGATGCCCAGGGACCAGATGGTAGCTGGCTTGCCGTAGTAAAATCCAAAGAGGATCCATTCCGGGGGGCTGTATGACGGTGTTCCTATGGAAGACAGATGGGGTTCATCAGGGGGATGCTGCTGCTCCCAGAGCCTGGCCCCAGCATCCCTGGGCGTGTGGGGGCTGCCCCAGTGGCACACGGGGTGACCGCTGCCCTCTCGCCAGCATCTGGGACTTGTGTACAGACTCGGGGTTGGAAAAGAAGCCACTGGGGTTGGAAGAGGGCAGCAGAAGTCCTGGCAAGGCCCAACCATGAGGAGGAAAAACCCACCCAGTTCTTGGGAAAACCATGCCTTCATCCTCCCTGCCTGCACAGACCAAAAAACATCATGAATCCAAAACAAACCAGGTGAGTGGAGCAGTCCAAGCCCTTTGTCACCTGCACACCAAACCGGCTGGGACACAGGTTCCGGCCCCCCTCTCTGCTACCCCCACCCACCCGTGTTTTTGTTGGGCTGGCTGCCCCAGCCCCAGCCTCAGTCCTGCCCAGAGTGGTGGGCAAAGTCTGCCAGCAGGGCTGGAAGCTGGCTCCCCACCCAGCCCTGCTCAAATGCAACTCAGCTGAAATCTCAGTGCCATGAAGGGCAGCAAAAGGGAGAATCCCCGCTGCCACAGCCAGCTTGGGCTGTGAGATGTTGGGCCATGAGATGCCAGGACCGAGAGCACACCCCTGCATGGGCTCACCTGCAAAGCGAGTGTAGGCTGTGTCTTGCAGGTAGGTGCCACAGCCAAAGTCAATCAATTTGGCCTGCCCGGTGGCCAGGTCAACCAGGATGTTCTGTGGTTTGATGTCCCTGTGCAGGACCCCACAGCTGGTGCAGTGCTGCACGGCCTCCAGCACCTGGCGGAACAGATCCCGCGCCACCTCCTCGGACAGGAACCCCCGTGCCCGAATGAAATGATGCAGGTCCTGAGACCGCTTCGGGCGTTCCAGCACCATCAAGATGTAGTTGGGGAGCTCAAGCCACTCCAGCAGCTGGACGACACCGGGGAATCCAGTGGACACCTTGTCCAGCAGCACGATCTCCAGGGGTGCGCTGGTGCCGTCGGGCTGCAGGAGGAGCACGATGCTGTCAGTGGGGCTGATGCCATTCCGGGGGTCAGGAACTCCTCACCCAGCCCGGGGTGCTCTGCGCCCTGCGCTGGCCCCACGCCCGCTCTCCCTCGAGGTGTTCTGGTGGCTCCCACCCTGCCGGGCCTCGGCTCATCCCCGCCCGGCACGGCCCGGCTTCTGCCGCTGGCCCCGCTCACTCACCAGCTCGCCCCAGTGCCGGACGCGGTTCCTTGGCACCCTTTTGATGGCCACCTGCAAGCCAAGAGCAGCAGCGGGCTGAGCTCGCCGCCCGCCATGCCCAGCCTCAGCCCCAGCGCAAGCTCCAGCCCCATCCTCCTCCTCCTCCTCCTCCTCCCCCTTCTCCTTTTCCTTCTATCCCTCCTCCTCCTCCACCCCCTCCTTCCCCTCCCCCTCCTCCCCCTCCTCTCCCTCCTCCTCCTCCTCCTCCGCCCGCCGCCGGCCCCGCCGCTCACCGGGGCGCCGTCCGAGAGCCGCGTGGCCGCGAAGACGCTGCCGAAGCCGCCGCTGCCCAGCAGCGAACCCAGCCGGTACCGCTCCTTCAGGCCCTGCTGCGCCTTCCCTGCGGGCGGGACGCGGCTGTCAGCGCTCGGCCCGGGGCCAGGAGCGGCCCCCGAGCGCCCCCCGACCGCCCCGGGCCGGCCCTCCCCAGGCGTTCGCTCCCGGCAACGGGACAGCGGCGGCTCGGGGGCGGCGGCTGCGCTGCCGAGCGGTGGAGCTCGGGCCGGGGAAGCCGCAGCGGAGGCGGCGGCAGCGGCCGCGCCGCGTGTGTCCTCCGCGGGGCCCGGGAGGAGCCGGGGCCGGGGCCAGGCTCGGGCCAGGCGGAGCCAGAGCGAGGCGATGCCGCCCCAGGCGCAGGCACCGATGCCCGCCCAGAAGCGCCACCGCCAGCATGGCCAGAGCCGGGCGGAGGCGAGACCCCGGCGGGACGGCCGGGGACGGGGACGGGGGCTGGGACGGGGGCGGGGCAGCCCCGCCCGGGGCCGGGGGCGGGCCGGGGGCATGGCCCAGCCCGGCAGGGGAGAGGGAGACTGGAAGAGGAGGGGGCACAGGGAAAGAGAGGGCGGGAGAGGGTGTGGGACAGCGGGAGAGGGAGAGGAGAAGCAATAGAAAGTAAATAAAGTCGCTTCTTTCACTGCTGCTGCTGCCGCCGCTGCTGCCGCCGCTGCAACTGAAGCTCCGGGGCCGTTTGTCCCCGTGTCCGTTTGTCCGTTGCCCGCTCACCCCCACGCCCAGCCCCCCGCTCCCCGGGGGCAGCCCCTGAGCCTGTCCAAACACGGGAACTTTGCCGCGTTCAGCCCAGATCCAGAGTCTGGACTCCTGCACGAGGTCAGAAGTATCTCAGAGGTCCCCGCTGAGTATCAAACCCTATCGGAGCACATTCCCTGGCTGGAGGATTCCCTGGTCCTGGTCCTGCACTTATGGCTCCAGCGTTGCTTTCCAGCAAAAATTGGAAGGCAAACTGCGTGGCTCATGGTACTTTAGAGTGTCTAGAACTCGCTAAGTCACTGATCTTAGAGGTGAGACGCATTTGGAATTAATGGGATGGAGAAGTAGTGCAAGATGGAGAAAGGGAGCAGAGAAATAAATAGAGGAAAACATCTTGGACTGTTTCTTTCAATTTTCATTTCATTTCTGGAAAGCTGTTTCAGTTTTCCAGGAATCTTCTCCACAGTCCTGTTTGCTCTTCTCAAGAACCTTTCCTGGAGAACCAGGTTGAGCTCCTGTCACAAGATGTGCCACCACCTGCAGCTTCTCTTGGCTTTCCACAGTGGGTGTGCAGCAGGAGTCTTGCAGCAGAGCAGGACCAAGGTTTGGAGAGCTTGACAGCTTGTCCTTTCTCTTCCTGGTGAGCTGGGGAGTTGTGCCATTGGTGAGGTTTTCATTGTGACTGTTCCAGCCTTGGGAAACAGGAGGTGGAACCAGGACTTGTTAGGGAATACAAGCCTGACTGAATGCAGAGAAGGAATCTCCAGAGCCCGCAGCCAGAAATGGAGAGTTGTGTGATAATCATTCCCACATCTCCATGGACACCTGGAAAGTGATCTAGAACATGAAAATGGGACAGAGGGAGTTTGTTTCTGTGTTCAGTTTGGGTGATTCTACATCTCCAGTGCTGGTATAAATCAAGAGCACAGTCAGTTCATGATAAGCACCAGAACAGGCTGGACCTCTGAGAGTAGGTGACGGAAGGAATTTGAAAAGGAGAAATGCAGGGAATGACTTGGTGGACTGTGCCAGGAGCAGGGCAGGTCCCGCTGCAGGAAAAGCCCCAGGCCAGCCCCAGCACAGGGAAAGCCTCGGGCGCAAGGGCAGAGTGCCGTGCTGGGAGCTGTGCCAGGGAGAGCCTGAGGCACCAAAGGTGCCTTGGCAGCAGCAGCTGCTTGCAGGGCATGGCCAGAAGCCTCCCTTGGCAAGCCGGCCTGGTGGCCAGCACTGCAGAGCTGCTGCCTCAGGGCTCATTTCTGGCTGGGCTCTGCCCCAGCCCACAGAGTGTGACCTCAGCCCTGACTCTGCCACGGCCCTTGTGCCTGAGCCCTGCAAAGCCCAAAGGTCACCTGTGCCCCCCTGGCTGTGCCAGCCCCTGGGGCAGGGGGAGGAAAGGCAGAGAAGGGGCTGGGTTTGGCTGTGGGATGTGGGGTCCAGCAGAGACCATGAGGAGTCAAGGCAGTGGATGGAGTGCACTGAGCAGCCCCTTCTGCCCATGCAGTCCTGGAATGGTTTGGATGGGAAGAGCTCTGCAGTGCTCATCTCATCCAAACCCCGCCATGAGCAGGGACATCTTTCACCAGATCAGGTTGTTCTGAGCCCTGTCCCAGCTGGACTTGAATGTTTCCAGGGATGGGGCACTGACCACCTCCCTGGGAACCTGTCCTGGTGTATCACCACCCTCATCATCAAACATTTCCTCCTTATCTGTTCTTATCTGAACCTCCCTTCCTTTAGTTTAAAACCACCCCCCTTTGTCCCGTTGTGCCAGGCCCTACTAAAACCTCTGTCCACCCTTGTATTCCCAATGAGCCGGGTTTCCATGGCAACTGCCAGGACAGGTGACCCAGGTGTCACCCCCAGTGAGGGCTGCCATGGAAACAGTGCCCAGCACTGCCCCATTCTGTCGGACTGACCTGGCCTTTGGCCCTGGCCCTGGCGTTTGCTGCTGGTTCCGCGGCGCCTGACCGGCCAGCGCGGCACAGGGCAGGTGGCCATGGCACAAGCCCCCAGCAAGGGATCCCCTCTGGCTCTGGGCAGTGACAGCAGCCCTGAGCAAGGGGCCAGGGCAGGTTTCCATGGCACCAACCATCACAACGGCTCCAGGAGCAGAGTGACTCTTGCCAAGGAACTTTGTGGTGCTGTCACTTAATATTAAATCTGGTTTTTGCTGATCCCTTGCTGGGGATTTTTTCAGCGCTCTCAAGCCCTCGTTGGTAACAGGGTGAAGAAGCCCTGGGCCAGGCTCTGGCCCTGGGGGACATGGGGACGCTGCTGGGGGGTCCCTGTCTCCCTGTCCCACCCCCCCACAGCCCCAGTCCCCGTCCCCGTGTCAGGCTCTGGGGTCGATCTCGTGGAACATCCTCTGGGGGAGGCTGCGGTGCCGGGGGCGGGTGGACCCGGGGGGACAGGGGACCCCTCTGTGCACGAGCAGCGTTGGACTTCTCTGGGGGGAACTGGGAGGGGGGGCTGGGGTGGAGTGACCTCCCCAGTGACCTCACACAGCCCCTGTGATGTCACACAGCCCCTGTGATGTCACACAGCCCAGTCTGAGATGTAACAGGCCACCTGTGATTTCATACAGGTGTCCTGTGATGTCACAGCCTGCTCTTTGAGGTCCCAGTCTGCTCTGTGATATCAGAAAATCTGCCCTGTGAGGTCACAGCCCAGCCTGTGATGTCACAGACACCCTGTGATGTCATAGCCAGCACTATGAGGTCACAGCCACCTTTGTGATGTTATGCAGTCTCGTTGTCATGTCACAGCCTGCTCTGTGATTTCACAGTCAGCTCTGTAATGTCACAACCCACTCTGTATTTTCTCAGCCTTCTCTGTGCCATCACACAGCTGCTCTGTGATGTCACAGAGCCCTTTTCTATGATGGCAGAGTCTTCTCTGTGGCCTCACAGCCCATTCTGTGATGTCACACTGCCAGCCTGTAATGTCACAGCCGACTTTGTGACATCACAACCTCCTCTGTGATGTCACATCCTGCTCTGTGATGTCACATAATAAACCAGTGATGTCACAGCCAACTGTATGATGTCACAACCTGGTCTGTGATGTCACACAATCACAGAATCACAGAATTGCTGGGTTGGAAGAGACCTTTAAGGTCATCATGTCCAACCCATGCCCTAACACCACCTCAGCTAAACCATGGCACTGAGTGCCACATCCAGTCTTTTTTAAACACATCCCATGATGGTGACTCCACCACCTCCCTGGACAGACAATTCCAGTACTTTATCACCCTTTCCACAAAAAACTTTTTTCCTAATATCCAACCTAATTTTCCCTTGGTGCAGCTTAAGACACTGTCCTCTGGTCCTGTCAGTTGTTGTGAGGAGAAAGAGACCGACCCCCACCTGACTGCAACCACCTTTCAGGGAGTGTAGAGAGTGATAAGGTCACCTCTGAGTCTTCTCCAGGATAAACAACCCCATCTCCCTCAGTCATTCCTCACAGGACTTGTGTTCCAGACCCCTCACCAGCCTTGTTGTCCTTCTCTGGACATGCTCCTGCTCCTCCATGTCCTTCCTAAGTGGGAGGGCCCAGAACTGGACACAGCACTCGAGGAACGGTGTCAGTACAGGGGAAGAATGCCAAGCACACCAGTGCCAAGTACAGGGGAAGAATGACCTCCCTGCTCCTGCTGGCCACACCATTCCTGATCCAGGCCAGGAGCCATTGGCCTTCTTGGCCACCTGGGCACACTGCTGGCTCATGTCCAGCCTGCTGTCGACCAGTGCCCCCAGGTCCCTTTCTGCCTGGGCACTGTCCAGCCACACCGCCCCCAGCCTAGAGCTGTGCAGGGGGTTATTGTGGCCAAAATGCAGGACTTGGCACTAGGACTGATTAAACTTCATCTTATTGGACTCTTCCATCTATCCAGCTATTCCAGGTGTTCCTGCAGAGCCCTCCTACCTTCCAACAGATGGACACATGCTCCAAGTTTAGTGTCATCTGCAGATTTACTAATGAAAAGCTCAATCCCCTCATCCATGTGGTCAATAAAAATATTGAACAGAGCTGGCCCAGCACAGAGCCCTGAGGGACAGCACTGGTGACTGTTCCCAGCTGGATGCAGCACCGCTCACCACCACTCTCTGGGCCGGCCATCCAGCCAGTTCTGAACCCAGCACAGAGTGCTCCTGTCCCAGCTGTGGGCTGCAGCTTTTCCAGGAGTGTGCTGTGGGAGACAGTGCCAAAGGCCTGGCTGGAGTCCAAATAGACACATCCACAGCCTTTCCTGCATCCACCAGGAGGGTCACCTGGTCATGAAAGGAGACCAGCTTGGTCAAACACGACCTAGCCCTCCTAAACCCCTGCTGGCTGGGTCTGACACCCTGGCCGTCCTGGAAGTGCTGTGTGATGGCACTCAGTGTGAACTGTTCCATGACCTTACCACGTACTGGGGTCAGGCTGACTGGGCTGGAATTACCAGGATCATCCTTCCCACCCTTGCTGTGAATGGGCATCACATTGGGCAGCTTCCAGTCATCTGGAACCTCACCAGTGAGCCAGGACTGCTGGTAAATGATGGAGAGTGGCTTGGCCAGCTCATCTGCCAGTTCCCTATCACCCTGGGGTGGATCCCATCTGGTCCCATGGATTTATGAACATCCAAGCAGCTCAGCAGTTCTCTGCCTGCCTCCTCTTGGATAACAGTGGTCCACTCTGCTCCCTGACACCATCAACCAGCCCAGGAGGACAGTTGTCCTGAAGGCAAATTATCTTCTCACTAAAAACTGAGGCAAAGAAGGCGTTAAGCACTTCTGCCTTCTCCTCATCTGCAGTTATTAAATTCCCTTCCACATCTAATAAAGAACAATGGTTGGTCTTACCCTTCCTTTTACTGCTAATATATTTGTAAAAGCATTTTTCATTATCCTTTACAAAAGCTGCCATTTTAAGTTCAAACTGAACTTTGGCTTCCCTAATTTCTTTCCTATATACCCTAGCAAGCCCCTTAAATACTTCCTGAGAGACCTGACCCTCCTTCCAAAGATGATACATCCTCTTTTTATTCCTATCTTCCTCCAAAACCTCCTTGCCCATCCAGGCTAGATGTTTGCCTTGTCGACTCTTCTTTTGGCACACAGGGACAGTCTGTTCCTGTGCCCTCGAGATCTCTGTTTTGAAGCTTCCCACCTTTCCTGAACTCCTTTGTTTTCAAGGGCTGCTTCCCAAGGAACTCTCTGAATAAGTTTCCTAAATAGGCCAAAGTCATCCCTCCGAAGTCCAATCTAAAAGTCCTATTAATGTTCCACCTGACTTCACCATGAGAATTCTATAATTTCATGATCACTGTGCCCCAAGTGACCCCCACCCACCACATCTCCTACCAGCCCATCTCTATTTACAAACAACAGATCTAACATAGTCCCTCTCCTGGTGGGCTCACTCACCAGCTGCAACAAAAAATTGCCCTCCACAAACTCTAAAAATTTCCTGGACTGCCTCTTTTCTGCTGTATTGAGTCCCCAGCAGATGTCCAGCAGGTTGAAGTCACCTACAAGAACAAGGGCTGATGATCCAGAAACATTCTCTAGCTGCTTTTAGAATGAGTTGTCCACCTCTTCTTCCCAGCTGGGTGGACGATAACAGACTCCCAGTAGGATGTCAGCCTTGTTGGCCTTCCCCCTAAGTCTCACCCATAGTCATTCAACTCCATCATCATTAGTTTCAACACCCACAGCATCAAAACCCTTCCCCAATGTAAAGGGCCACCCCTCCACCTCTTCTCCCTTTCCTGTCTCTCCTGAAGAGCTTGCAGCCATCCAGTGCAGCGCTCCAGCCATGTGAGTCGTCCCACCCTGTTTCTGTGATGGCAATTACATCACAGCTCTGCTGCTGCACCGTGGCCTCCAGCTCTTCTTGTTTGTTACCCATGCTGTGTGCATTAGTGTACATGCACCTCAGCTGGGCTGCTGATTTCACCCCTAGCTCAGGCTTACCACCCACAAGCATTCTCCAGACAAACCAGCTGCTTCCCCTTCAGACCTAGTTTAAAGCCCTCTCAACAAGTTCTGCCAATTCATGAGCTAAAATTCTTCTGCCCTTCACAGAAAGATGGAGCCCGTCTGGTCCAAGCAGGCCAGGTGCCGTAAAAGCTGCCCCATGATTAAAGAATCTGAAATTTTGTCGATGACACCAACCCTCGAGCCACTCGTTGGTAATGTGAGCTCTCCTATTGCTTTCAGCGTTTTTCTCAGACTCCAAAGGGACTGAGGAAAAGACTGTCTGTGCCCCTGTCCTATTAACCACCTGACCCAATGCCCTAAAGTCCCTTTTAATTGCCCTGACACTCCTCTTTTCAATCTCATCACTGCCAGCCCAGGGTATAAGTAGTGGGCAATAATCAGAGGGCTGGATCAGCCCAGGCAGTGTGTCAGTGATATCCCGTACCCGGGCCCCAGGGAGGCAGCAGACCTCTCTGTGGGGTGGGTCTGGTCGACATATGGGGCCCTCTGTTCCCCTCAGAAGGGAGTCACCCACCACAATTACCCTTCTTTCCTTTTTGATGTTAGAGGTGCTGATCTGTCTCACAGATGAATCATAACTGGGAGGCTCACTGGGCAGATAATTTTCTTCTAAACCATCTGGCTGACTCTCCAGGTCCAGGGGATCATACCAAGTCTGAAGTGGCACCTGGCTTGGGAGAGGGGGTTGGGAGGGATTTTTTATTATTACCTCCTCGAGTAGGTACCCACTCCCACTCCCCTTCATCAGCCAGGTGTCCTTCTATAGCCTGACAGTGGGAGGAGTGGGAGACAGCGGGAACCAAGGAGAGCATTGCTGCCCTGCCAGACCTCATGGAACCAAGGATCCATTGTGACACTGCAGGGCCCGGGGGCACCACGGTGCCATTGTGACACTGCAGGGCCCAAGGATCCAAGGGACTTTGTGACACCAGAGGGACATGGTGACACTGGGAGGCCTCATGGAATCATGGAGACCATTGGGACACTCTGGGGCCTCATGGAACCATGGTAACACAAAGATGGCTGGGAGTGTGGATATACTGGAGGCTAGGAGGACTCTGCAGAGGGACCTGGACAGGCTGGATCCAGGGCCCAAATCGAACAAGGTGAGGTTTAACAAGTCCAAGTGCTGGGTCCTGCACTCTGGCCACAACAACCCCTGCAGCGCTACAGGCTGGGGACAGAGTGGCTGGACAGCAGCCAGGCAGAAAGGGACCTGCAGGGACTGATGGACAGCAGGCTGGACATGAGCCAGCAGTGTGCCCAGGTGGCCAAGAAGGCCCATGGCTCCTGGCCTGGATCAGGAATGGTGTGGCCAGCAGGAGCAGGGCAGTGAAGGATATTGTGCGGCTGGAGCATGTCCAGAGAAGGGCAACAAGGCTGGTGAGGGGTCTGGAGCACAAGTCCTGTGAGGAGCGGCTGAGGGAGCTGGGGTTGTTGATCCTGGAGAAGAGGAGGCTCAGGGGAGACAAGGCAGTGTCAGGGCACAGGTTGGACTTGATGATCTCCATGGTCTTTTCCAGCCTTGCTGATTCTGTGATTCTGTGAAACCACCTGGGAGCACTTGCAGGGGGAGCCCTGGACCTCCTCTTCAGAAGCTCCAGCAGCCCAGGTCCCTCAGCTTCTCCTCACAGCCCCAAAGCCCATCCTGTCAGTCCTGCAGAGCCTCTGCAGCCCCTCCTCACTGCCCAGAACAGGCAGCCCCACAGCCAGACACAGCAGCCCAGATGTGCCCCCCTGGCCTGGGCTGCCTCTGGCAAGGGAGCAGCACCAGGCACTGCAGGAGCCTGCAGACAATTCCTGCAGCACTTGTGGGATGATCCTGCTCCCCAAGAGACGTTCCCATGGTGCCAAGTCAGGAACTGGAATGGGGAGTGGGGCCAGACAGGAAAGGGCAAACAGGGATGGGCTTTGTGCAGGGGAGGGAAGAGGGGTGAGGAAGAGAAATAAATTTGTAGGAGGAAGAGTAAAGAAACCAAAGGAGAAGCCAAGGAAATGCTCAGGGCAGTTTGGGGGTGGCTGCCAGGCAGCCCTGGCTCTGAGCAACAGCATCTGCAGTGGGACAGGAAGCTCCCAGCTGATGGGAACAAACTTTCTGGCTGGCTGCAGAGGCCAGGACAAAGCTGAGTGGTTTCCCTGGCGTCCCCCAGCCCTTCCTGGCCCCAGGGGCTGATGGCATTTGTGCTCCCTCAGGTTCATGTCCCCACAGCACCAGCATGGGGGTGCTCCCGCCTGCTGTGTGCAATGCAAACAGGGGCTCTTGACGTTTCTTTTTGGACAACATTAATATGTAAAACAAAGAAAAAGAACCTCCAAATGGAAAACAGCAAGAAGTGTCAAAGACAACATTTATTAGAAGTGTTTTGCAGAAATTGGCCAGCAGTTTAATGTTCCCGAAACCATCCAGTCATCAGTGTCCACACTGCAGCCTTGAGCTCCTGGTTCCTCAGGCTGTAGATGAGGGGATTCAGGGTGGGAGGCACCACCGAGTACAGAACTGACAGGGCCAGATCCAGGGATGGGGAGGACATGGAGGGGGGCTTCATGTAGGCAAGAGTGCCAGTGCGGAGGAACTGCAGCCTTGAGCTCCTGGTTCCTCAGGCTGTAGATGAGGGGATTCAGGGTGGGAGGCACCACCGAGTTCAGAACTGAGAGGGACAGATCCAGGGATGGGGAGGACATGGAGGGGGGCTTCATGTAGGCAAGAGTGCCAGTGCTGAGGAACAGGGAGACCACGGCCAGGTGAGGGATGCAGGTGGAAAAGGCTTTGTGCCATCCCTGCTCAGAGGGGATCCTCAGCACGGCCCTGAAGATCTGCACATAGGAGAAAACCATGAACACAAAACAGCCTAAATATAGAAGAGCACTTAGTACAATAAGCCCAGCTTCCCTGAGTTTGCAGTGTGATCTTGAGGATCTGGGGGATTTCACAGAAGAACTGGCCCAGGGCATTGCCATGGCACAGGGGCGGGGAAAATGTATTGGTCGTGAGCAGCAGAGCATTGAGAAAGCATTGAGCACTGGCCCAGGCAGCTGCTGCCATGTGGGCACAAGCTCTGCTGCCCAGGAGGGTCCCGTAGTGCAGGGGTTTGCAGATGGACACGTAGCGGTCGTAGCACATGATGGTCAGGAGGAAATACTCTGCTCCAAGGAAGAGCATAAAGAAAAAGATCTGTGCAGCACATCCTGTGTAGGAGATGGTGGTGGTGTCCCAGAGGGAATTGTGCATGGCTTTGGGGACAGTGGTGCAGATGGAGCCCAGGTCGCTGAGGGCCAGGTTGAGCAGGAAGAAGAACATGGGCGTGTGCAGGTGGTGGCCGCAGGCTACGGCGCTGATGATGAGGCCGTTGCCCAGGAGGGCAGCCAGGGAGATGCCCAGGAAGAGGCAGAAGTGCAGGAGCTGCAGCTGCCGCGTGTCTGCCAGTGCCAGCAGGAGGAAGTGGCTGATGGAGCTGCTGTTGGACGTTTCTTCACTCTGGGAATCATGGACTATTGAAAGAAGATATTGACAAGACAGGAAAGATTTCAGTGTGTCATTCCTATGCTTTTTTATTAGGAATCCCCCTAAAAATACTTCTCCTTGTTGGGTGAACTTTTCTCAGCCTTTTTTCGCTGAGGTCAGGTTTGTGCTGCTGCCTCATCTTTGACACTGCTCTCAGCCTGAACACTGGGGAGCCCATAGGGAAAACAGGGCTCCCTGTGCCCCAGTGCAGTCAGACCTGCGGGTCCCACACAGGAGTCCTTTGCTCATTTCAGCTTCCTCTGTTTCAGGGTGATCAAACTTCCAACGTGATTGAACAATAAAGTGGCCTTTTTGAAGATTTCAGTTTCATTGTCAGCATCTCTAATTTCTTCTACCTTTCCCTGTGCAGCTGGAAATGGAGGGATACCAAGGGTTGGTCTGGCTCTCTGCTTTTTTTTGTTAGTGCTACCCAGAGTGCTTTTGTCACAGGAAACTCAGACTTTTTGTCACAGGCATCATGATTAGCAGATCTTGAAATGCTCTCAAGTCCTGAGCACTAAGTCACAGAGAATTAAAGCCACACAGGCCACATCTGCAGTGCTCAAACACAGCCCTGTTGCTGCTGCTGCTGCTGAAATAGAATCAACTGACAGAGGCCATCACAGAAATTGCCTCTGGAGTGTCAAATCAAATAAAAAAATCCACCAGGAGAAAGAGAAACCAGAATTTTTCGACTCGCTTCATTGTTTCTTCTGAGCAGCATCAGAAAATGGAGATGCCCAGAGATATTTCCAGCTGCTGATCCCAGTGGAGCCCAGCCTGCTGCCCAGTCCCAGCTTTGTGACACGTGCTGCACCGTGTCACAAAGGGCCCCTACACACACTGCCCCCTGCCCTGGGGCCGCCCCCAGCCCACCCAAAGTGGCTCAGGTTGGAAGGAATCCCTCACCCCAAGTGTCTAAGACAGCCCGACAGGATCTTTAGGAATGGCTCAAACCCTCAGCAAACACTGCCCTGCTCTGCGGGCTCGGGGCAGCAGAAGGAGCCCCCAGGGCTGCCGACGCAGCCGCGCTGGGAAGGGCACGGGGCCTTCACAGAAGCTGGCATGGCCTCCTTGGGACACGTCCCGGCTGGTGGCCATCCTAAACCTGCGGGTGTGACACAGACAAGGAACGTGTGGGCCATGGCAGGAATGCTGCTCTGACCCCTGGGGCCCGGGGAGCGCTGACATCAGCAGGTGTGGCACAGTCCCTGCCCAAGCAGACCTGCCACCCCCCGAGCCCTGGCAGCACTGGTGCCCGTCTCCTGCCCCAGAGACCTGTGCCCGTGGGGGGCTCCTGTGCCAGAGGGAGCCAAAGCCCACGTGCACTGGGGGCTGCGCTCCTGCCTGCAGGGGCTGTTGGCAGGAGCACCTGGAGCAACGCTGGCAACACTTGGTCCTCTGTCAGAAGCTCTTACTCCGTGCTGAAATTATTTTCACATTGAAGTTTCTGCCTTCAGCACAAAAACACCTTAGTGGCAAAGGCACAGAAGAATCTGGCAAGTAAGAATCCTCAATTCAGGAAAGCTTTACTTCCCATTGCTCAACTCAAGTAGTTCCAAAAAGTTGCAAACTTCCCAAATTAATTGGGATGGCCTGAGGAGGTGAAGAGTTGGAATTTTGCTTCCCATCTCAAAGCAGCAACTCATTTGCCTTAACCTCATCCACTGAGAGTCACTTTACAGAACATAACACTACAGAAAAAAAGGGAAAAACTAAGGGCCATTCTTTGGTTTTCTCTGTAGGGATGATAATATCCTAATTCTCTAAAGAAATAAAAGCTCTCAAGAAATGAAAGTCCACTCAATGTTACAAAAGTATCCCAAAGAAATGAGTAGATGGCAAAAGGGCTAATCCTCCCCCTGGTACAGAGATCTGAGTGGCCAGTAAAGTACAGCTCTCCCCTCTTGTTCCCTGCAGGACAATCAGGACCATGAAGAGGAAAAGTCACAGATATTCCTTCTGCCCTCCCTAACCAAAGCTGTGCCAAAGCACAGATGCTGCCTTCAAACTGACTCAAATTCCAGCCTAGACCTCTCACCTTCCAGACAACTCCTTCTCCAACAGCCCACCAGCACCAAGCCCCCCAAACTCCCACACAGAAGCCCTCAACACCCCGCCAGGAGCCCCAGCTGTCCCTGTCCCTCCGCTGAGCTTTCCCACCCTCCAGCAGATGCCCTGGTTCCCTGCAGGTGCCGTGGGATGGCACTCAGGAGGATCTGCTCCAAGGCCTTCCCCTGGAGCACGCTCAGGCTGCCAGGCCTATGGATCCTGGATCATCCTTCCCACCGAGCCTTCCTGTGCATGGCTGTTCCATTTGCACCTTTGCGCTCAGCTCGGACTTCTCCACTTCACCAGGAGTGCTGGGAAAGGATGGAGAGCAGCCTGGCAAGCTCTTTCTGCAGCTCCCTCTTTACGCTGGGGGAGGTAGAACATTCCACAGGAAAGCAACTGGTGCCACAAGGAGCGGGTGGCCTCAGGCACCTTTGGGGATGGAACAAGGCCTTGGTTTGACATAAGTAAGCACAAGCCATTCACATGAGTAAACAAGTTAATTAGCACAGACATACCTAAGTACTTAGCAGCAGTTAGCATAACAAAAACCTGGCAGGCCTAACTTGACATGAGAGTGACCTGACAAAAAGCTTTAGACACAGTCTACCAGAAGAACTAAGGGCAAGTGTGGAATCAGCCCTGTGCAGGGAAGCCCTGAGGAAGACTTTGTGCTGCTTTGGGGCATCGAGACCGCTCCTGGCCAGGGCCTGGACATCAGCTTCAAGTATGGGAATCTGACACAATGTATTTCCAACCCGCTGCCTATGGAATCACCTCAGCAGTGTGAAGATGGATGGTGATTTTGATACAACTCCTACATCAACCCACTGAAATTTATATGTGGCGGAGAAACACTTTAGTGGGGTGCAGACCCCTGCCCTCCTGCCAGGTCAATAAAAGGGCTTTTGGCTGACAATGCATTTGTCTGCCAATTTGTTTGAATGAGGGAGACCCCTCAGGACTGCTGTATCCTGAGGGAACACCGTTGGCCTTGGCATATAGGCACCTGCACAAGCTTAAAATCAGCCTCAGCTTCCAGGACCTCTCTTGGCCAGCATCCTGACGTGGATGCAGGACTGCTGTGAGGCACTGCTGGGACCCAGCGGGACAGGACCGGCTGTCTCGTGTCCACGTAGCACCCCTCACACAGCCAGGGCCATCCCAAAACCAGACAAACACTCACGTGTCAGCACAGGGGAGCAAGGAGCACTGGGCTGCTCTCAGGGTATCTCAAAGTTCGAGAATCCACCACAGCACTGTTAAATTTTTGGGGGGACCAAGGACTTTGAGTATCAAAAGGGAAACTCCAGTTTGTAGGGAGGGAAGTAAAATGCCTGGGACATGTGATTTGTCAAGGGAGCTGGCGGCTGAACCCTGAGAAAATTGCAGGGATAGCCTCACTCCCATGACCAAAAACTAAGAGAGAGAAGTCAGAAGGTTTTTAGGCCTGTTGGGATATCATAGGCTATGGATTGAAGGATACACGCAGGCCATCAGGTTCTTGTATGAAAAGTTAGTAGAAGAAGAAATCAGGTGGGAAGAAGACAACAAGCAAATTTTGAAGCTTTAAAGCAAAAATAGTCAGTGCAGCAGCACTGAGGTCTTCCTGCCTTAGACAAACCCTTCTATCTGTTTGTGGATATAGAAAAAGGGGCAGCACATGGAGGGTTAGCCCAGGACCAGGGAGGATCCAGGAAACAAGTGGCCTATTTATCAAAACTGCAAGACCCTGTCAGCTGGGGGTGGCCAACCTGCATTCAGGTGGTGGCAGCGAGCGCCCCACTTGTAGAAGAAAGCAAAAAATTAACCTTTGGGAGAAATTGAAAATAATTACCACTCACTCAGTAAGGAGTATCCTCAGCTAAAAGGCTGAGAAATGGCTCACAGATTCCCGAGTGCTGAAGTATGAAGCCATCTTAATAGATAATGGTTTAGAGCTAGTCATGAGTAGCCAACTCAACCCTGCCCAGTTTTAGATGGAAAACCAGGTGAGGAATTAATATATAATTGCCTAGAAGTTATAAACTATCAAACTAAAGTAAGAGAGGACCTAACAGATCAACCACTCCAAGGTGGAAAACGATTGAACATCGATGGATTTTCACGGGTAATCCAGGGCACAGGGTATTGGGGTAGGCTATAGTAGATGAAGAGTTAGTGGCCCTAGAAAAAGGAAAGTCACCTTTCAACTGGTCAGCCCAAGCATGTGAGTTGTATGCCCTAAAGTGAGCTCTGGAAATATTCACACAGAAAAGAGAAACAATAAATACACACTCATAATATGCTTTTGGAGTAGTGCCTACCTTTGGAAAAATTCGGGAAGAGAGTGGGCTATTAAATTCAAGGGGAAAGGAAGTAAAAACTTATTTTAGAAGTGTTAGAAACTTTACAATTGCCAGAAGAAGTGGCAGCAGTATATGTTAAAGGACATAAAAAAGGAGTGACTCAAGAAGCACGAGGGAACCATTTAGCAGATTTAGATGCTAAGAATTCAGCCGAATCAGGGACAGAAAAACTAATGATAGCATTAACCCCTATGAGAGAAATGGAAGAAGTCCCCGTATTCAGTGAGACAGAAGAGAAAGAATTCCTCAAAACAGGAGCCAAGAAAGATAACAAAGGGAAGTGGAGATTAGCAGATGGGAGGCAAATGTTGAATAAACCCCTTGCCAGGAAAATGCTAGAAGGTATACATGGGACAACACACTGGGGTACACAAGCACTAAGTGATCAATTTCTAAGGGACTGGGGCTGCATAGGAATTTTTGGGATAGCTAAGCAGGTAATTGAAAGGTGTGAGATATGCCAACAAGTAAATGAGAAGGTCATGAGGAAAACACCCAGAGGAGGGCAAGAACTAGCCTTACAGCCCTTTCAAAACATCCAAGTAGACTTTACCAAGCTTCCCCAGGTACAACGATGGAAGTTTCTACTAGTGATAGTAGGTGACCTGACTCATTGGGTAGAGGCGGTACCCACGGTTAAAGCCAATGCCAATGTTGTGAGTAAAACACTTCTAGAATCAATCATTCCCCGATACGGGATGGTGAAGAGGATTGATTCAGACCAAGTGTAAGAGGCAGTCTGAAGCCCCTACTTTTGCCTACCGATTGCCACGAGGAGAAAACCCTTCCCCCACTGCAGTTCCAGCTTGGAGAGAGCAGCAGTGCAGGTGCAGTTGCTGCGCCGTTACGTTAGCTGTCCCGAACAAGGCCTGACTAGGACTTGGCAAGGACTTGGCAAGGAATCGACAAGGAATCGGCAAGGACCTGGCATGAACACAGCAAGGAACGGCCTACTGCATATTTGCCCACTCTTCTCCTGAAGCCGAATGAACTTTTGGGGTGACCCTAGTGGTCTCTCACTGAATACCTCTCATCTGCCCTGTTACCACTGTGACAGACGGACGGAGATCGAAAACCCTCTTCCTAAGGACTGAGACTGAGACCCCTACCACAGGGAGTGGGGAAACCACTAATGACATGACCTGTTTCCCTTCAGTAATTCCAATGGACTTATTCTTCATTGTGTTTGTCCTGCTTCGGTGGTTTCAGTGGACTCACCTGTTCCCCCACTGCAATCACAATAGACTCTCATTGTCCTGCATGTTTCCCCCTCTTTCCTCCGTGGAGTATAACTGGACCCCTGAGTTGACCAGAACTTAGAAGACTTCCCTGACATGACCAGACGGATCCCCGTCGTCCGGGCCACTGAGGGTCTCGGCTGTGTTGGTAGCTATTCCCATCCCCCTCTTTTCTCTCTCTCTCTCTCTATCCTTTTATCTCCTTTCTGATCCCCACTATCACATTTACTGTTTTGGCCCCTAATAAAGGTGAATTTGTTGTGATTAACTAATAGTCCCTTGTTGTTTGCCTTTTTGCACTTTTGGGATCAGTGAAAAGAACCATCATGACACCCCGCACAAGCGGATCGTGACACCAAGGAGCTCATTTCACCTCTAAAATACTGCAAAAAGTTATTCAAACCCTGGGAGTAAATGGGAATTACACACTCCATGGCATCCACAGAGTTCTGGTCACATTGAGAGGATGAATCAAACTCTTAAAAGAGCTCTAGATAAGCTAATGATTGAAACCCAAATGTCATGGATGAAATGTCTCCCTTTGTCCTTATTAAGACTTAGAACTCAACCCCAGTCAGATCTGGGGGTCTCACCCTATGAAATGACGTTTGGGTTACCCTTTCTGACCTCATCCTGGAGGGTTGCCACCTATGAGGAAGGGGAAGCCAATGCCAAGAAATATGTTATGTCTATAGCAGAAACCTTAGAAGGGCTAAGACATAAAGGGGCAATTCCTCAAACTACCACCTGGGTTTCAGAATCCATAATATTAATCCCGGGGATTGGGGAATGATCAAGTCATGGAGAGATCAGCCTTTAACTCCTCAGTGGGAAGGTCCCTTTCAGGTACTGCTCACCACCAAATCGGCCGTGTGAACTGCAGAGTGGGGATGGACTCATGCCCACAGATGGACTCATGCCAACAGAGTTAAAGGCCCAGCAGGAAAAACACAAAGAATCGACTACATATAACATCCAGACCAGGTGAAACAAGATTGAATTTCAAGCAGAGACTGAAAGACAACCAGAAAAACACCAAGACGCCCAAAGTCAAGCTTCCACCAACCAGTTTGTGAACTGTCTTCCTGTTTTAATGGGTGTGAATTACCAGCACCTGTTGAGGAGAAGTACACAAGGGACTGTAAAAGGTAATGGGACATCTTCTTTAAGAAAATAAGACAAAGGAAGGAGGGCAAGACCCCTTTGTTTGCTACCAAGAAGATGGCATAGCCTTGCTGTGGGTAGCAACCCCGTAGGCATGGTAAGGTAGGGACAAAAGGCCATATCGGACCACTGTCATTCCCCAACTGTCTTTGAATACAACAGGGACTGGAGGGCGAGACCGAGCTGGCTTCTGCACCCCTAAATTACAATGACTATGGGTAGCAACCACATAGGCATGATAGATGGGAGTCAAAGCCATCCTGGACCTCTCTGATGCCCTTTTGTCCATTCCAAATAAGTGTGTCTAAGGAAAACCTGAGATTTTTCTCCTGTTCCCACTGTCCTTGCCCACATCAACAGATGCTAGTATGACTCATTCAAGAGAGAGAGAAATTATTTTACTTAATTGTTCAAGCATAATGACTTACAGAAAAAGAAAATGAGGGTTTGTTATAGATGAGTAATCCTATGGTTAACTCTCACAGTTAAGGGGTGAATATTAAGTAGATGTTAAGAGAAGTTGTGTAGGTGTATAGTTATCTTTCCCTTCCCCCTTGCATTGTTATCACGGGATGTCCTCAGTAGTCAGGGCATTTGGGAGGGTCGGCTTGTTACTATGGCAGCGCCTGACCTCCAATCAAGCTGTAAGAAAGTGATCTCCACCACTGGGCAGCGAAGGAGGAGTAGATTGACAAGATTTTGGGAGGGGCTGGAAGTATTAAAGACAGAACATCCATTTTGTAGATGAGCACATGGTGACTGAATCCTTTGCGCCTGGCACTGTATTCTTTACTTTATTCACTCTTCTGTTGTATTTCGATAAGGTCTTAGTAAAACCATTTAAATTCTTGAAAGTGAAAATTGTTTCTCACATGGGGCTGGGGATTGTGGGGCAAGGTTGTCCACACTGGGTCAGACCTCAAGGTAAAACTTCTCTGACCTGGCCAGACCTCCTTAGGAGTGGCCCTACATCAATAGCAATCATAGAATGCTGCAATCAGATCTTCTCTAAAGAGAACAGTAATAAAGACACTCTTTAAAATAGGAATACATATTTCTTAGAAGCTCTTTGAAATGTTTCTCCATAAGTGTAAAAGGAAAACTTCTTAATTAACTACATTAGAGCAGAGGGAAATGAAGGCAGAGCCATGGCTTCTCAGGACTTGCTTGATCCTAATGAGCCCCGTGGAGCATTTGGAGCTGAGCCCTGGAACCTCAGGCCCCTAGAGGAGATTGCACAAACCTGTCCAGGAGTCAAAGTCACAGGAAAAACCCCAAAGTTTCTCAAGCCATTAATGAGTGCCAGTGAGGTCCATCCCCAACGCAGGCTCCTCATGGACTCTTTGGAGGAGAGAATTGCAGGACAGGATTGCACAAAAACCTCTCAGAGACTCAGAGTGAAAAGGACAACCCAAAGTACCTTAAACTCCTTGAGTTTCTCAAAGCATCAATGAGCCCCACTGAGTGTCAGTACAAAGCTCTCAAGGGACTCGTTAAAGCAGATAATTGGGGCCATGATTGCACAAACCTCTCACAGAGTCTGGATCAAAAGGGAAACACCAAGTACCTTAAAAGAACTGAAGTACCTTGAAGCATTAATGAGCCCCACTGAGTGTTGTTCCTGACAAAGCCTCTCCAGGGACTAATTACAGCAGATAATTGGAGGCCATGACTGCACAGAGCTCTCAGAGACTCCAAGGCAAAAGCCAAAGCCAAAGTGCTTTGAAAAACCTGCAGTCCCTGGGAGCATGAAGGAGCCCCCAGGGCCATTCCTGAGCAAGGCTCCCCAGGGACTCCTTCCAGCAGATCCTTGAGGCCACTGGGATGTGGGCTAGGGGAGGATGCTGAGGGCAGGACAAGGGGCTGACAGTGCCCAGCCTGGCTGGGGCTGTGCCAGGAGGCCCCAGTGCCTCAGGACAAGGTGTCTCCTGACAGCCCTTGGTGGCACAGACCCTGCTGTGCCCCAGGGCACCAAGACTTGGCTTCTCTTTGTCCCCACCTGTCATCAGTGCCTCCAGTTCTCTGCTCTGCCTGGGGCCTGGGGACACTTTCTCACTTGTGTCCCTCAGTGGGACCCATTAAAAGTCAAAGAAACTTTGGAGCTGGATTCTGACTTGGAGTTCTGGAGAGGTTTCTTCAGCTCCCTCTCAGGGCCTGATGTTCAGGGCCTGAGCACAAAGCCCCAGAGGGTCATTAAAGTCCTTGTGCTGTGTCTGTGCTGCTGAGCTGGGCCAGGCTCCTGGCACAGAGGGTGATGCTGGTAACCAAGGAGAGCTTCAAAAGCACATTTCTCTGGATGAGCAGCTCTTCTCCCAGCCCAGCAGGGCTGGGGCACTGCCTGCAGCCAGCCCAGGCACAGCACAGAGGCACAGAGAGCTTCCATCAGTCAGGGCTGGGAAGGTGCTGAGAAGTGCCTGGGGCAGAATCACTGGCAGCCCTTGGCACAGGAACCTCTGGCTGCAGGACAATGCAGCTGCAGCTCCTGGAGTGATCTCCTACCGCTGGAACATCCCAATGCCCACAGACCCTGTGAGTACAACTCTGAGTATTTCTGGTGCAGATCAGGTGAAATGCTCATGAAGCCTTGACATGCTGAGGGCTTCTGATCGGTCATAGAATGTTTCCAAAAAAAGGATTTTGATAAAAATGAGGAGATTTCCAACGACTTTGTGTTCAGTTTCCTACTAATGAATAATGGCAGGGAGGGAGGGATAAATATTAAAGGTATTATGAATTTTGACAAGTGCCTGAGACATCTGAACTGTTTCTTTTAGTGATCAGTAGGTTCACAGGAGATCCCTAATGTGCTTGCAGCCACTCTGCCCATGGACAGCACCAGCATCACCTCTGCTGGAGCCATAAGGATCAGTCTGAGCTGTCCTTTCTCCAAGCTGCAAACAGAACCTGCCCCCAGCCAGTGCCCTGCAAACAGGCAGGGTTCTGTCAGGCCAAGGAGAGTGCACAGAGATTTGGGGTCTGTGAGTGCTTGCAGGGAGAGCTTAGTCACAGGGAAACACCTGCAGGAGGAAAATCCCCAGGAAGCAGAGAGAAGATCAGGGAAGGAGAGAAAGCAAAACCCAGAAATGCTTTGGCAGGGAGAGTTTAGAGATGTCCAGGGGATCCCCTCCAGTGCAGCCCCTCCCTCTGAACAAGCCCCCTCCCTCCTGTCCCCCCAGCCAAGCCTCTGCCCTCAAGGCCGGTGCTCCAAGGCGTGCAGCCCCTCCTGTGCAGGCAGAGCTGCAGCAGAGCCGTGGGGCAGCTCTGCAGCCCCGGGCCCAGTTCCCTCTGCAGAGCACAGGGCTGGGAGCAGCTGCCCGGCACTGGGGGCTCTGGGAGGGGGCACAGCTGGCTCAGGGTGACACAGCTGTCCCCAGTGCCTGGCTCTGGGCAATGCTGTCAGTGCAGCCAGGGAAGGAGCTGCATCTCCCTGCATCCAATGCCATCAGAAGGAGACTTGGAAGTCTCCCTGAGATTTCAGTCCAAGCTGGGAGCTTCAATCCAGGGTGCAAACCTGTCCTAGATCATCTATGAGTTACAAGACTGATGGGGAAAGGCAGAGGTGTTCTGACACTTAAAGTGCTGCTGGGTTGGTGAAATGAGCAACGTGAATCCTTGGCTACAAATGTGGAGCTGGGCTGGGGTGGATCCATCTGCTGTCAGCAGTGCTTGGTGACATTTTAGGGGAAGCGTGGGAAGGTGATCACCCTCCACCTGAGAGAGGTTAAAGCCCAGAGAAACTCTGAACAGGTCAGAATGACAGACCATATCCTCTGACTCTCCTCTCATCACTTTGCCTCACAGAACTTGCTCTGTTCTCCCTAAAGGCAGCAGAAATTCTGAGGGTTTCTGATATCCAAGAACACCAGCAGTGATATGGGGGTTCTTAAAAAGAAAACCTCAGAACTCTTGAACACAAAATGGTGTCTGTCTGTGGCACAGAGGAGGATGTATGGGAAATGGCTTTGGTTTTGGTTACAGGTATTTCCTCTAACTCTTCACTGTCCTTTCTCCATGAACAGATCCCCATGTGCAGCCACAGCCAATGTCCAACAGCAGCTCCATCAGCCACTTCCTCCTGCTGGCACTGGCAGACACGCGGCAGCTGCAGCTCCTGCACTTCTGCCTCTTCCTGGGCATCTCCCTGGCTGCCCTCCTGGGCAACGGCCTCATCATCAGCGCCGTAGCCTGCGGCCACCACCTGCACACGCCCATGTTCTTCTTCCTGCTCAACCTGGCCCTCAGCGACCTGGGCTCCATCTGCACCACTGTCCCCAAAGCCATGCACAATTCCCTCTGGGGCACCAGCACCATCTCCTACACAGGATGTGCTGCACAGGTTTTTCTGCTTATCTTCTTCCTTGGAGCAGAGCTTTCCCTCCTGACCATCATGTGCTACGACCGCTACGTGTCCATCTGCAAACCCCTGCACTACGGGACCCTCCTGGGTAGCAGAGTTTGTGCCCACATGGCAGCAGCTGCCTGGGCCAGTGCCTTTCTCAATGCTCTGCTGCACACGGCCAATACATTTTCCCTGCCCCTGTGCTATGGCAATGTCCTGGGCCAGTTCTTCTGTGAAATCCCCCAGATACTAAAGCTCTCCTGCTCCAAATCCTACCTCTGGAAATTTGGGCTCATTGCAGGGAGTGCCTGTTTAGGACTTGGCTGTTTTGTGTTCATGGTTTTCTCCTATGTGCAGATCTTCAGGGCCGTGCTGAGGATCCCCTCTGAGCAGGGACGGCACAAAGCCTTTTCCACCTGCCTCCCTCACCTGGCCGTGGTCTCCTTATTCCTCAGCACTGCAGCATTTGCTCACCTGAAGCCCCCCTCCATGTCCTCCCCATCCCTGGATCTGGCCCTGTCAGTTCTGTACTCGGTGGTGCCTCCAGCCCTGAACCCCCTCATCTACAGCCTGAGGAACCAGGAGCTCAAGGCTGCAGTGTGGACACTGATGACTGGATGCTTTCAGGAACATTAAACTGCTGGCATATTTCTGCAAATCACTTGAAATAAAAGTCATCTCTGATACTTCTTGTTGCTTTGGTTGTGGGTTCTTTTTTTCCTTTGCTTCACTGTTTTAATATTGTCCACAAAGAAATGTCATTTTTGTGCCATTTCTCATTTTGTTCACCTCCACCTTCCCTGTGGCCACAGACTGTGTCAATGAGGGGCTGAGCTATCAGTGGCTTTAAAGGAACTCAAGGATGTCCCAGCAGAGTTTTCTGCAGAGATGCCCTTTTGTTGCCTTCTCTGGGGCTGCAGCAGCAATGTCTGTGTGCAGAGCTGGGGCAGATCAGTGCTGGCACAGCAGCTGTGCCCAGCAGCAGCAGCACTTGGTGTTGCCAGTGCTGCTCCCGTGGCCCTGCCCCGCTGCCCTGGTGGCCCTGGTGTTGCTGCAGGGCCTGAGTGCTCTCGGGGCCGGGCACAGTCCTGGGGGTGGCAGTGCCGGGGCTGCAGCAGGGACAGCCCATGGGCACTGCTGGGGCAGCGCTGACGCCTCAGGCCAGGGCCTGGGGGCTCCAGGCTCCTTGCCCAGGCTCTCTCAAGAACACGGCCAGGCCAAGGCTCAGCACAGAAAACCCCCGTGAGCAGCCCCAGGCTGGCCGTGGGCAGGCTGGGGGCAAACAGCATGGCTGGTGCTCTGCAAGGGCCCTGGGGCAGACGGGAAGGAGCAGCAGAGCAGGGGCTGATCCATCCCCAGTGCGCTGGACAGCCCAGGGCAGCGTCCCAGAGCGTCCTCATGGAGCTGCCAACAACATCCCCCCTCTGCAGCCCTGGCCTCTCCCCCAGCTCACACAGGTGCCGCATCCTTGCAGGCACAGCCACGGCAGCACTGGCTCAGGAGCCCCTGTTTGCATTGCACACAGCAGGCGGGAGCACCCCCATGCTGGTGCTGTGGGGACATGAACCTGAGGGAGCACAAATGCCAGCAGCCCCTGGGGCCAGGAAGGGCTGGGGGACGCCAGGGAAACCACTCAGCTTTGTCCTGGCCGCTGCAGTCAGCCAGAAAGTTTGTTCCCATCAGCTGGGAGCTTCCTGTCCCACTGCAGACACTGTCGCTCAGAGCCAGGGCTGCCCTGAGCATTTCCTTGGCTTCTCCTTTGGTTTCTTTTTCCTTCCCTAGTGCATATTTCTTCCTATTGCCCATCCCTGTTCCCTCCCTTGCACCCAAGCAAACCCAGTTTGCCCTTTCCTCTCTGGCCCCACTCCCCATTCCAGTTCCTGACTTGGCACCATGGGAACGGCCCTTGGGGAGAAGGATCATCCCACAAGTGCTGCAGGAATTGTCTGCAGGCTCCTGCAGTGCCTGGTGCTGCTCCCTTACCAGAGGCAGCCCAGGCCAGGGGGGCACATCTGGGCTGCGGTGTCTGGCTGTGGGGCTCCCTGTTCTGGGCAGTGAGGAGGGGCTGCAGAGGCTCTGCAGGACTGACAGGATGGGCTGTGGGGCTGTGAGGAGAAGCTGAGGGACCTGGGCTGCTGGAGCTTCTGAAGAGGAGGTCCAGGGCTCCCCCTGCAACTGTTCCAAGGGTGGTTTCAGAGAATCCCAGAATCAGCAAGGCTGGAAAAGACCTTGGAGATCATCAAGTCCAACCTGTGCCCTGACACCGCCTTGTGTCCCCTGATGCTCCTCTTCACCGGGATAAACAACCCCACCTCCCTCAGCCGCTCCTCACAGGTCTTGTGCTCCAGACCCCTCACCAGCCTTGTTGCCCTTCTCTGGACATGCTCCAGCCGCACAATATCCTTCACTGCCCTGCTCCTGCTGGCCACACCATTCCTGATCCAGGCCAGGAGCCATGGGCCTTCTTGGCCACCTGGGCACACTGCTGGCTCATGTCCAGCCTGCTGTCCATCAGTCCCTGCAGGTCCCTTTCTGCCTGGCTGCTGTCCAGCCACTCTGTCCCCAGCCTGTAGCGCTGCAGGGGTTGTTGTGGCCAGAGTGCAGGACCCGGCACTTGGACTTGTTAAACCTCACCTTGTTCGATTTGGTTCCTGGATCCAGCCTGTCCAGGGCCCTCTGCAGAGCCCTCCTGCCTTCCAGCAGATCAACACCCCAAGCCAACTTGGTGTCACCACGGTTCCATGAGGCCCCAGAGTGTCCCAATGCTCTCCATGATTCCGTGAGGCCTCCCAGTGTCACAATGTCCCTCTGGTGTCACAAAGTTCCTTGGATCCTTGGGCCCTGCAGTGTCACAATGGCACCGTGGTGCCCCAGGGCCCTGCAGTGTCACAATGGATCCTTGGTTCCATGAGGTCTGGTAGGGCAGCAATGCTCTCCTTGGTTCCCGCTGTCTCCCATGCCTCCCACTGTCAGGCTATAGAAGGACACCTGGCTGTTGAAGCGGAGTGGGAGTGGGTACCTACTCGAGGAAGTAATAGTAAAAATCCCTCCCAACCCCCTCTCCCAAGCCAGGTGCCACTTCAGATTCGGTATGATCCCCTGGATCTGGAGAGTCAGCCAGATGGTTTAGAAGAAAATTATCTGCCCAGTGAGCCTCCCAATTATGATTCATCTGTGAGACAGATCAGCACCTCTAACATCAAAAAGGAAAGAAGGGTAATTGTGGTGGGTGACTCCCTTCTGAGGGGAACAGAGGGCCCCATATGTCGACCAGACCCACCCCACAGAGAGGTCTGCTGCCTCCCTGGGGCCCGGGTACGGGATATCACTGACACACTGCCTGGGCTGATCCAGCCCTCTGATTATTGCCCACTGCTGATACCCCAGACTGGCAGTGATGAGATTGAGAATGGAGTGTCAGGGCAATTAAAAGGGACTTTAGGGCATTGGGTCAGGTGGTTAATAGGACAGGGGCACAGACAGTCTTTTCCTCAGTCCCTCTGGAGTCTGAGAAAAATGGTGAAAGCAATAGGAGAGCTCACATTATCAACGAGTGGCTCAAGGGTTGGTGTCATTGTCAAAATTTGGGATTCTTTAATCATGGGGCAACTTTTACAACACCTGACCTGCTTGGACCAGACGGGCTCCATCTTTCTGTGAAGGGCAGAAGAATTTTAGCTCATGAACTGGCAGAACTTGTTGAGAGGGCTTTAAACTAGGTCTGAAGGGGAAGGGGATGTAGCTGGGTTGTCTGGTAGCAGGTTCGTGGGTGGTAAGCCTGAGCTAGGGATGAAATCAGCAGCCCAGCTGAGGTGCATGTACACCAATGCACACAGCATGGGTTACAAAAAAGAAGAGCTGGAGTCCACGGTGCAGCAGCAGAGCTATGATGTCATTGCCATCACAGAAACAGGGTGGGACGACTCACATGGCTGGAGCGCTGCACTGGATGGCTGCAAGCTCTTCAGGAGAGACAGGAAAGGGAGAAGAGGTGGAGGGGTGGCCCTTTACATTAGGGGGGCTTTTGATGCTATGGATGTTGAAACTAATGATGATGGAGCTGAATGTCTATGGGTGAGACTTAGGGGGAAGGCCAACAAGGCTGACATCCTACTGGGAATCGTATCATCCACCCAACCAGGAAGAAGAGGTGGACAACTCATTCTATAAGCAGCTAGAGAATGTTTCTGGATCATCAGCCCTTGTTCTGGTAGGTGACGTGAACCTACCAGACATCTGCTGGGAACTTAATACAGCAGAAAGAAGGCAGTCCAGGAAATTTTTAGAGTGTATGGAGGAGAACTTTTTGTTGCAGCTGGTTGCAGCATAGTCCCACTGGAACAGGGACAATGCTCGATCTGCTGTTTTCAAATAGGGAAGGGCTGGGGGAGATGTGGTGGTTGGAGGCCGCTTGGGGCACAGTGATCATGAAATTATAGAATTCTCAATATTTGGTGAAGTCAGGAGGAACACTAATAAGACTTTTACATTGGACTTCGGAGGGCAGACTTTGGCCTATTTAGGAGACTTATTCAGAGAGTTCCTTCGGAAGCAGCACTTAAAAACAAAGGAGTTCAGGAAAGGTGGGAAGCTTCAAAACAGAGATCTCCAGGGTACAGGAACAGACTGTCCCTGTGTGCCAAAAGACGAGTCAACGAGGCAAACATCCAGTCTGGATGGGCAAGGAGGTTTTGAAGGAACTTAGGAATAAAAGGAGGATGTATCATCTTTGGAAAGAGGGGCAGGTCTCTCAGGAAGTATTTAAGGGGCTTGCTAGGGCATGAAGGAAAGAAATTAGGGAGGCCAAAGCTCAGTTCGAACCTAAAATGGCAGCTTCAGTTAAGGCTAATAAAAAATTATTTCATAAATATATCAGTGGTTAAAGGAAGGGTAAGACCAACCTTTGTTCTTGATTAGATGTGGAAGGGAATTTAATAACTGCAGATGAGGAGAAGGCAGAGGTGCTTAATGCCATTTTTTGCCTCAGTTTTTAGTGAGAAGATGATTTGCCTTCAGGACAACTGTCCTCCTGGGCTGGTAGATGGTGTCAGGGAGCAGAGTGGACCACTGTTATCCAGGAGGAGGCAGTCAGAGGACTGCTGAGCTGCTTGGATGTTCATAAATCCATGGGACCAGATGGGATCCACCCCAAGGTGATGAGGGAGCTGGCAGATGAGCTTGCCAAGCTGTTCTCCATCATTTACCAGCAGCCCTGGCTCACTGGTGAGGTCCCAGATGACTGGAAGCTGCCCAATGTGACACCCGTTCACAGCAAGGGTGGGAAGGAGGATCCTGGTAATTCCAGGCCAGTCAGCCTGACCTCAGTACCCGGTACGGTCATGGAACAGTTCACAATGAGTGCCATCACACAGCACTTCAAGGATGGCCAGGGTGTCAGACCCAGCCAGCAGGGGTTTAGGAGGGCAAGGTCGTGTTTGACCAACCTGGTCTCCTTTCATGACCAGGTGACCCTCCTGGTGGATGCAGGAAAGGCTGTGGATGTGTCTATTTGGACTCCAGCAAGGCCTTTGGCACTGTCTCCCACTGCACACTCCTGGAAAAGCTGCAGCCCACGGCTGGGCCAGGAGCACTCTGTGCTGGGTTCAGAACTGGCTGGATGGCCGGCCCAGAGAGTGGTGGTGAGCGGTGCTGCATCCAGCTGGGGACAGTCACCAGTGCTGTCCCTCAGGGCTCTGTGCTGGGCCAGCTCTGTTCAATATTTTTATTGACCACATGGATGAGGGAATTGAGGCTTTCATTAGTAAATCTGCAGATGACACTAAGCTGGGAGTGTGTGTCCATCTGTTGGAAGGTAGGAGGGCTCTGCAGGGAGACCTGGAACAGCTGGATAGATGTCAGAGTTCAATAAGTTTAAATTTAATAAATCCATGTGCCAAGTCCTGCATTTTGGCCACAATAACCCCCTGCAATGCTCTAGGCTGGGGACGGCGGGTTGGACTCGATGATCTCAAAAGTCTCTTCCAACCCAGCAATTCTGTGATTCTGTGATTGTGTGACATCACAGACCAGGTTGTGACATCATATAGTTGGCTGTGACATCCCTGGTTTATTGTGTGACATCACAGAGCAGGCTGTGACATCACAGCATGCCTGTATGACATCACAGAGCAGAGCAAGCTGTGAGGTCAAAGAGTGTGCTGTGACATTATAGGGTGGCTGTGTTCCATCACTGAAGGTGTTGTGACATCACAGGGTGGGTCTGTGAGCCCACAGAGGTGCTGTGTGACATGCTAAGTGAGTTCTGCCACCACAGAGCAGGCTGTGACATCACAGAGCAGGCTGTGACATCACAGAAGAGGTTGTGATGTCCCAAAGTCGGCTGTGACATTACAGGCTGGCAGTGTGACATCACAGAATGGGCTGTGAGGCCACAGAGAAGACTCTGCCATCATAGAAAAGGGCTCTGTGACATCACAGAGCAGCTGTGTGATGTCACAGAGAAGGCTGAGACAATACAGAGTGGGTTGTGACATCACAGAGCTGACTGTGAAATCACAGAGCAGGCTGTGACATCACAGCGAGGCTGCATAACATCACAAAGGTGGCTGTGACATCATAGGGCTGGCTGTGACATCACAGGGTGTCTGTGACATCACAGGCTGGGCTGTGACATCACAGGGCAGATTTTGTGACATCACAGAGCAGACTGGGACCTCAAAGAGCAGGCTGTGACATCACAGGGCACCTGTATGAAATCACAGTTGACCTGTTACATCTCAGAGTGGGCTGTGTGACATCACAGGGGTGTGTGACATCACAGTGCAGCTGTGTGACATCACAGGGGCTGTGTGATATCACAGGGGCTGTGTGAGGTCACTGGGGAGGTCACTCCACCCCAGCCCCCCCTCCCAGTTCACCCAGAGAAGTCCAACGCTGCTCGTGCACAGAGGGGTCCCCTGTCCTCCCGGGTCCCCCCGCCCCCGGCACCGCAGCCTCCCCCAGAGGATGTTCCACGAGATCGACCCCAGAGCCTGACACGGGGACGGGGGCCGGGGCTGTGGGGGGTGGGACAGGGGGACAGGGACCCCCCAGCAGCGTCCCCGTCTCCCCCAGGGCCAGAGCCTGGGCCAGGGCTCCTTCACCCTGTTACCAACGAGGGCTTGAGAGCGCTGAAAAAATCCCCAGCAAGGGATCAGCAAAAACCAGATTTAATATTAAGCAACAGCACCACAAAGTTCCTTGGCAAGAGTCACTCTGCTCCTGACTGGACACTGCAGGCACACCAAGAAAACAAAGAAACAACAAAACCAAACAGAATCCAGGCAATCAAATCAGAAATGAACCGGGAACTAGGGCTTTCCTTCCTATGGAAAAGAACTATCCTTCTTGTCCAGGTGCCCATGGCCACAATTGGGATTTCACCTCCAACATTGCCTGTTGTGACAGACTGGAGGAGATTGTTGGCTGGAAACATTTCATGTGTGGGGGAGGAAGGGGCAGGTCCAGCCTTGCCCTGCCCTGGAACCCCAGCCCTGCCCTGCCCTGGAACCCCAATCCCCCCAGAGCCTCTATCCCAGCCCAGCAGTGTCTGCCAGTCCCTGGCACAGCACAGGCAATGCTCCACAGCCACCTCTGGAGCCCCCAGCCCAGCTCCTGAGTGACCAAATGACCCCAAGTCCCACCTGGGGAAGGGCCCAGGAACACCAAGGGGTATTTATGGCTGAGCACAAGGCAAGCACACATCTTGATCCTACCACCTCTTGGAATTTCTATTTTTTTGAGAACCACTGGAATCCAGGAGTTGGTAGCTCTGTGTGTGCTTCTCTAAATCTTATTTTTCTCTATTTCTGTGTCTTCTTGTGTATTTTGATTAACTTAAAATTGAACAGGATTGGAGTTTGTGAAGTTGAATGGGCCAAGTTAATGCTCTGAGAAGTGTTTTTGTTGATTAAATGTTGTATAAGACCTTCTGCCAATTTTTTTCTGATTTTCTAAAGTTCCCAATATAGGCTGTTTTGTTGTTTTGAGCTCATGAGAATCTCTTGTTGGTATTTCTCCAGTGCATCCAACTCAGAGGACACAAACAATTGTAATTCTTTTTAAATGTCTCCTTGAGAGAGTTGTTTGGGGGATGGGAGTCAGGGCTTGTGTGTGCTGCTTGGCACAGCCCAGGCAGGGCTTTCACAGCCACATTCCACACTCCATTTCCCAGCTGGAGCCGCTGGTGCCTCTGAGTTCTGCTGCCCCAGCCCCAGGGACGCTCTCCTTGTCTGCCCATTCCCCCACGGTCTCTGGGCAGGGATGGCCTCAGTGGGGGCTGCTGACATCCTCAGCAACTTGGAGGCTGCTGCTGAATTTTACTGCTCCAGAGGCTTCTTTAGCCTTCAGCTCTTCAGTTCAGGAATTCAGTGTCCCAGAGCTCATTAACATTCAAAACACCTTAACAAGCCAAACCTCTGGGAATAAGGTAAGTGTTCAAATCATTTGTGGTTAATTAGCCCAATTACAGAAGCCTCTTCAAAGTGAATACACTACATTTAAAAAGACAGTGAGAAAAGATTTTTTTGGTCCTGTTTAGTTTTTTTTTCTGTTAATACATTGATATGTGCACTCTCCAATTGACACTGAATCCAAGTACCTCCTCATGCAGTTGGAATAGATATGAAAATCAAGACCCTTCATGGCTGACAATCAGTCAGACTCTGTCCCTACCCCCACCCCACCATCTCCCCCATCCAAGCCCTGGCACTCAGAGCAGCCTTGTGCAAATCTGAGCTCCCTCCAGCCCAGGCTGCACCTGCAGGTTTCAGCTCCGTGGCTCCAACTCTCACCTGCTTTCCCTGGAGAAGGAGCTGCCCGAGACACAGAGGGATGTTCATTTCTTGTCAGCCAACAAAGCCAAGGGAAGGCACAGCTCCACCAAATGCAAAAGTCATTCCTCTGCTGGATATTAACTCCACTGTGCACAACAGACAGTCCCAGAGCAATGGAAAACACCTTCTGTGCCCAGCACAGATCCCAAGGTCCCCCAAAATGCTCCCTGCCCCGATTCTGCCCAGATTTGCTCTTTGCACACACGAGTCACAGGCTGAAGTCAGGAGCTCCCTCCATGCCCAGAGGGAGGAAAAGAGGGAAAGTGGATGAAGAGCTCTCCTGTGCAGAGCCAAGATCCAAGTGCCCCTGCAGTGGCAACCACAACTCATCAGGTCTGTGTCCTTTGGACTCAGGGATGGTGACACTCAGAGGCACAGAAAGGTTTCTTGCCAACAAACACAAGCTGAACATTTGAACAGTTTAATAACCATCACAGCTCTTCCCTCAGCTCTCTGTGATGTCCCAGCAGCATCTGACATGTCCCCCATCCCCAAGGGATTTCTCTACAGGAACAGTTTTATACAAAGACATAAGAAAAGGCAATTCTATGATAGATTTAAAAATAGTAAGATGTAATTAATATTTATTTGAACTTCAAAAAGATTGGGCCACTCCCTGATGTGCAAAGCGTGGAACCAGTCAGGTGAGAGACATTTGAAAGACCAGAAAGCATCTGGAGGGGGAAATCTGGGTGCAATGGGAAGTACATAGATCCACCTGGTCTAGTGCAGAGATGTCCTTAGACATGGCCATTTCAACAGGAGAACTGGAAACACCTAAAGGAAGAGGGAGAGGAAAGAATAAACAGAATATTGGTGACTCAAGGAGATGGGAAGATCAGTATTTCTTCTCCTTCTGCCATCAGTACATCAGAAAATTGATGTTTCTTAAAAGTACTCAAGTGATGCAGATAATAAAAAATGTCCTTGTATAATATGAAATGTACAAGTATTAACACCTGTGCCCCTTTCCAGGCAGACATCAGCTGTGTGCCCATGGGCAGGCAGTGCCACTTGTGCCCTGAGGTGCCGAGCTGGGATTGGATCTCTCAGAGAGGAGCTGAGGGAGAGCAGAGCACCTTGCAAGCTGCAGGTCCCTGCCAGCCCCGCAGGGCTCCTGTGCCATCAACATCTGCTCTGCTCCAGCCTGAAACAGGGCCCAGCATGGTGCCGGGACCGTCAGAGAGCTGAGGTGTGTGCTGGAATTCAATGCCCTCCCCATGGCGCAGCAGCCCTGCATTTCCCTGCTCCAGCCTTGGTCTCCAGCACAGCCATGGAGGCTCTTTGGGCTCCTGAGTGTTCCTGCTGTGTCCATGCCCCCAAGGGCACAGAGCAGCCTCCTCTCTCGGGCACTTGCCTGTTTTCCATGCCTTGCACAGGCGCTGGCCCTGCCCCACAAGGCTTGGGCTGAGTCCTGCCCTGCACGCTCAGCCAGGCTGGGATGGACACTGATGGTTTCTGTGCCAGGCTCTCTGAGCCCAGCCCAGCTCCCTGCAAGCTCTGCCAGCTGCCCTGAGCTCTGTGCAGCACCAAGGGCCTCTCCCCAGCACAGCCCAGCCGGCTCTGGCCCCACAGCTCTGCTCAGCCCAGGCTGCTCTGGCCACTGGCCCCACGGCCTCAGCCCCTGGCCAGGGCACAGCAGCAGCTGCAGCTCAGCCAGGACTCAGCCCCAGCCATGGGGGAAGGGGCTTGGCCAAGGCCAAAGGAGGCTCCCTGGGTGCCCTGCTCCCCTCGGGCTGAGGTGCTGAGAGCTCTGCAGCCCTTGCTGCCATCCCATCTGCCCAGGCCAGCACAAGAGCCCGGCCTTGGGGCCCTCCAGAGCTGCTCCTGCTCCAGGCCCAGGGCCCATCCCAGAGCTGGGGCAGCCACAAAGCTGTGCCCATTGCTGGTCACTGCTGCTCTGATGGGGATGGATCCTCAGCCACTTGGAGGCTGCTGATGAATTTTACTTCTCCACAGGGCTCTTCTTTCTTGAGCTCTTCAGTTCAGGAATTCAGTGAGAAAAGCTCATAAACATTTGTTCAAAACGCCCAAGACAAGAAAAGCCCTTGGGAATAATTGAAGTCTTCAATTCTTCTCTGATGAATTAGACAGGTTTCAGTAGTGTATTTAAAGTGAATATACTGTTTTGAAAACTATGCAGAGAGAACTGTTTTGTCCTGTTTTCTTTTCCAGTTTTTCCTGTTTATAGATGGATATCAGCAATGTCCAATTGATATTGACCCCCAGCACCTCCTAATGCAGTCTGAATAGATGTGAAAATCAAGACCCTTCATGTTTGGCAATCAATAACACTTTGTCCCCATCCCCTCCCCACCATTTCCCTCATCCAACCCCTGGCACTCAGAGCAGCTGAGGAATGGAGTCACACCCAGGGATGTCCCCAGGGCTCAGGATGGGGGCCAGGTCAGTGAAATCTCTTTATTGCTGATCTGGACGAGGCCATCGAGGGCACCCTCAGTCAGTTCCCAGGTGAGCCCAAGCTGGGTGGGAGTGTGGCTGTGCTGGAGGGCAGGAAGATCTGCAGAGGGATCTGGACAGGCTGGAGCCATGGGCCCAGGACAATTGGATGAGGTTCACCAGGGCCAAGGGCCGGGTCCTGCCCTGGGCTCACAACCACCCCAAATCCCTGGCTGTGCCCTGCCCCTGATCCCCACAGCCTGTCCTGTTTCCTTCATCCCTGCATTGCCAGGGACTTTCTGGGACAAGGGAGCTCTGCTCTGGGGATGGAGGGAGGTCCAAGTGCCACCACTGGAGTGGGAGCCACAACTCATCAGGTTTGTGTCCTTTGGGGGTCGGAAACTGGTGAGACTCAGAGGCACAGAAAGTTTCTCTTCATGGCCAACAGACCATGGTTGCACAGGACACAATTTAATAACAATCACACTCTTCCCTGAGCTATGTACAACATCCCAGCAGCATCTGATGAGTCCAGCATCCATAAGTGATTCCCATACTAGAACTGATTTTAGACAACCATGGTTCTGTGATAGAAATAAACACAATTAAGTTCTTGTATCAGGATGATTGTCCTGCAGTGGGGGCAAAACAGCTCAAACAATTCCTGATTTCCAAAGCTGTCAGTGGTGGATGGCGAAGAGATGTCACACAGCCCTTTTCTATGATGGCAGTCTTCTCTGGGGCCTCACAGCCTGTTCTGTGATGTCACACTGCCAGCCTGTAATGTCACAGCCGACTTTGGGACATCACAACCTCCTCTGTGATGTCACAGCCTGCTCTGTGATGGCAGAACTCACTTAGCATGTCACACAGCACCTCTGTGGGCTCACAGACCCACCCTGTGATGTCACAACACCTTCAGTGATGGAACACAGCCACCCTATAATGCCACAGCACACTCTTTGACCTCACAGCTTGCTCTGCTCTGTGATGTCATAAAGGCATGCTGTGATGTCACAGCCTGCTCTGTGATGTCACATAATAAACCTGGGATGTCACAGCCAACTATATGATGTCACAACCTGGTCTGTGATGTCACACAATCACACAATCACAGAATTACTGGGTTGGAAGAGATCTTTAAGGTCATCAAGTGCAACCCATGCCCTGACACCACCTCAGCTAAACCATGGCACTGAGTGCCACATCCAGTCTTTTTTTAAACACATTCCATGATGGTGACTCCACCACATCCCTGGACAGACAATTCCAGAAATTTATCACCCTTTCCATAAAAAACTTTTTTCCTAATATCCAACCTAAATTTCCCTTGGTGCAGCTTAAGACACTGTCCTCTGGTCCTGTCAGTTGTTGTTAGGAGAGAGACCGACCCCCACCTGACTGCAACCACCATTCAGGGAGTGTAGAGAGTGATAAGGTCACCTCTGAGTCCTCTCCAGGATAAACAACTCCAGCTCCCTCAGTCATTCCTCACAGGACTTGTGTTCCAGACCCCTCACCAGCCTTGTTGTCCTTCTCTGGACACGCTCCAGCCTGTCCATGTCCCTCTTAAACTGGGAAGCCCAGAACTGGACACAGCACTCAAGGAACGGTGCCAGTACAGGGGAAGAATGCCAAACACACCAGTGCCAAGTACAGAGGAAGAATGACCTCCCTGCTCCTGCTGGCCACACCATTCCTGGTCCAGCCCAGGAGCCATTGGCCTTCTTGGCCACCTGGGCACACTGCTGGCTCATGTCCAGCCTGCTGTCGACCAGTGCCCCCCCAGGTCCCTATCTGCCTGGGCACTGTCCAGCCACACCGTCCCCAGCCTAGAGCATTGCAGGGGGTTATTGTGGCCAAAATGCAGGACTGGGCACTTGGACTGGTTAAACTTCATCTTATTGGAAACCATTCCAGGTGTCCCTGCAGAGCCCTCCTACCTTCCAACAGATGGACACACACTCCCAGCTTAGTGTCATCTGCAGATTTACTAATGAAAGCCTCAATTCCCTCATCCATGTGGTCAATAAAAATATTGAACAGAGCTGGCCCAGCACAGAGCCCTGAGGGACAGCACTGGTGACTGTCCCCAGCTGGATGCAGCACCGCTCACCACCACTCTCTGGGCCGGCCATCCAGCCAGTTCTGAACCCAGCACAGAGTGCTCCTGTCCCAGCCGTGGGCTGCAGCTTTTCCAGGAGTGTGCTGTGGGAGACAGTGCCAAAGGCCTTGCTGGAGTCCAAATAGACACATCCACAGCCTTTCCTGCATCCACCAGGAGGGTCACCTGGTCATAGAAGGAGACCAGGTTGGTCAAACACGACCTGCCCCTGCTAAACCCCTGCTGGCTGGGTCTGACACCCTGGCCATCTGTCACGATCCGCTTGTGTGGGGTGTCGCGATGGTTCTTTTCACCAATCCCAAAAGTGCAAAAAGGCAAACAACAATGGACTATCAGTTAATCACAACAAATGTACCTTTATTAAGGGCCAAAACAGTAAATGCGATAGTGGGGATCAGAAAGGAGATAAAAGGATAGAGAGAGAGAGAGAAAAGAGGGGGATGGGAATAGTTACCAACACAGGCGAGATCCTCACAGTTATAGTCCACAGAGGAAAGAGGGGGGACCATGCAGGACAATGAGAGTCTATTGTAATTGCTGTGGGGGAACAGGTGAGTCCACTGAAACCACCAAGGCAGGACGAACACAATGAAGAATAAGTCCATTGGAATTACTGAAGAAGAACAGGTCTTGTCATTAGTGGTTTCCCCACTCCCTGTGGGAGGGGTCTCAGTCTCTGTCCTTGAGAGGAGGGTTTTTGATCTCCGTCCGTCTGTCACAGTGGTAATGGGGCAGATGAGAGGTCTTCAGTGAGAGACCACTAGAGTCACCCCAAAAGTTCATTCGGCTTCAGGAGGAGAGTGGGCAAATATGCAGTAGGCCGTTCCTTGCTGGGTTCATGCCAGGTCCTTGCCAACTCCTTGCCGAGTCCTTGCCAGGCCTTGTTCGGAACAGCTAACGTAACGGTGCAGCAGCTGCACCTGCACTGCCGCTCTCTCCAAGCCGGAACTGCAATGGGGAAAGGGGTTTCTCCTCATGGCAATTGGTAGGCAAATTTGGGGGCTTCAGACGGCCTCTTACACCTTCCCCGAGCTGTCTGCAGAGGAATCCACACCAGCCCAGGCTGGGTTGGTCAGTGGCCGGTCAGTTCCATTGGCTGGACGTAGGCTCGGGACACTTCCCTTGGAGCCTCTTCAGGGAGGGCACGCTGGGGCTGTCATGGCTGGGGTGTCACAGGCAGGGGAACGCTGGGGCTGTCAGTGTTGGGGTGTCACAGACAGGGGAACGCTGGGGCTGTCACCACTGGGGTGTCACAGGCAGGAGAGCGCTGAGGTCTGTCTGCAATATGATAGGACATTCTGCTTCTCAAGAAATAAAGAGGGGATGGACCCAGACAATAAAAGAAAAAAGGGTTGGTTATAGGATGTATCAAGAAATACCACAGGAAGCGTAAAATAAAGGTACAAAATCTAAAAAAAAAAAATTAAGAGTTCTTAAGAGCACCAAATAAGTAGAGTATGGAATAGTTACATGGGTTCAAGGGAAAATTCACAGGTAGCTAAAAATAAAAATGTAAAGTTTTTAAGAGAAAAGCACGAATTAATGTATTTATATAAAATACGTATTGTTATGTGTATTTTAGATAATTCGTGCTTGTGAGAAATAGATGTATGAAATATGTTATATTGGTAAGAAATATTCTGTAAGTTTTTTTAAGCACCCCAGCCGGGGGCGGGAAGGTTGCTTCACAGTATTTCAAAACCGCAGCTGGCAGCAGGGAGAAAAGGACCTAATTTGCAAACGAATGGATGTGGGGGATGAGGAACACATGATAAGTACCTGAGAGTGAGATAACCAGAACCATCAGGGAGATACATCTGAATACCGAACTCCAGGAACACATCGGACGGGTTCTGTTCAACTTGCCACAGTGAAGGAACTCCACATGAATAGGTGCAGCCCAGAAAAAAAGAAATGGACTTTGCCTCAGGCAAGAAAAACCGTATGAAAATCGCTCGGACAGAACAGTCGGGGTGAACATAGGGGACCCTATGCTGCAGTGGTCAAGCCCGTGTCTCACCCAGCGCTGATCCCGGGCTCGGCACTGACCTTTTTTGATAGTGGCTTTTCGTTGTTATTCTCCAAATTTATATTTGGACAATTTAATCAATTTTCTTTAATTAATAAATTGGATCATTCATTTATGACACCCTTGAATCCCCCATTTCCGGACATCAGGGCCCCCTGCTCCCCTTTTCCCCGCCATCCCATGGCTCCCAGCCTCCAGACTTCCCCTGGGCTTGGCCCTGGGACACCCTGGAATGCCTTGGACCCCAACTGCTGCCTGTGCCAGCCCCCAGCCCGACCTTTGTGCAAAACCAGAGACCCCCTGAACTCCCCCTTCCCGGACACCCCGGGTGTCCCCTTCCTGGTTCCCCCATTTTGGGAAACTCTGGACTCCCCTTTCCTGGGCTTAAAGACCCCCTGGAATTCCCTTCTACCTCTCCACATCCCTGCCCCCCATTTCTGTGACCCTGAGACCCCCCTGCACCCCCATTCCTTTTACCCCTTTGCTCGGCACTCAGACCCCCCTGCACCCCCTTATCCGGCACCAACACAACCTGTTCCTGCCCGCCCGCCTCTCCCAGCCCCCAACCCCACCCTTTACCCTGACCTGGGACCCCTGGGCCCCCATTCCTGCCTTTCCCAGCCCCCAGCCCCTCCTTTCCTCACACTCAGGAGCCGTGGCACCCCCTTTCTTGGGCACGGGATTCCCTGGACACCCCATCCCAGCTCTCCCAGTCCCTGCACCCCTTTTCCTTGGCTCTGAGCCTCTGAACCTCCTTCCCAGCTCTGCCAGCCAGGACATTGGGATAGCCAGAGCCGGGATATTGAGATAGCCAGAGCCGGGATATTGGGATAGCAAGAGCCAGGATATTGGGATAGCCAGAGCCGGGACACTGAGACAGCCAGAGCCGGGATATTGAGATAGCCAGAGCTGGGATATTGAGACTGCCAGAGCTGGGATATTGGGATAGCCAGAGCTGGGATATGGGGATAGCCAGAGCTGGGACATTGGGATAGCCAGAGCCAGGATACTGGGATAGACAGAGCTGGGATATTGGGATAGACAGAGCTGGGATATTGGGATAGCCAGATCCGGCTCAAAGACAGGAACCTTGCAAAACCTTGGCCAAGTGTCCCTTTGCTGTGCTGAGAAGAGTAAAAAAAAAACCTTCACATTTACCCTGACGCACAGCTCATGAGGGATCCCTGCACACCTTAGGAGAGGCCAGAAATATCCCTGTGTGCCTCGTGAGGGATCCCTGCACACCTCAGCAGAGACCCCAAAATGTGGCAAGCACATTTCTCTCTCTCTCAGGATTTTTATAAAGGTGCACAGAGAGAAGTGAAAGAGAAAACAGTTTCTATTTCTGCTCCTTGTTTTTCTCTTGTGGAATGTGTTTGGAGAATTGTTTACCTAGAGCGAATGCCTGGTTGGATCACGGTGGATTGTTTGGGCCTGATGGCCAATTGGATCCACCTGTATCTGGACTCTGGAGAACAGGGTCACGAGTTGTGAGGAAGTGAGATATGATAGAGAGAGTAGCATGTAGTTTTTAGTATCCTCTTTTATATAGTATATTAATGTATCATAGCATAATTATAATAAAGAAATCATTCAGCCTTCTGAACTAAGTCAGACATCATCATTCTTCCCATTGGGTTCGCCGACATCTACAACACATGCCCTAAAGGAAGTTATCCCAGGGAGGCTGGGACTAGATGATCTTTAAGGTCCCTTCCAATCCAGGCCATTCTATGACTATGTATCCTGTCGTCCTTGGAACCACTGTGGAACTGTTCGCTGCCTTGCAGCAAGTCTTTAAGCCTCTGTCCAAAAATTATGAAATCTTTGTTGCAAATATTTGGCTGCTGAGCTTTAAAGTGTTGACCATAGAGATCTGGGTACAGCTCTTTGGATACAGGCACAGCTGTTCAGGGAGAAAAAGGCAAGCTGAATGTGTGCTCCCTGGTGATGGGGAAGCAGGGGTAGTTTTAGCCTGCAGCTTGAATGACAGCTCTGAAGAAGACCCACAGAGCATACATTAATTCCTTATGTTCCCTCTGTCTCCCTTCCCAAGGTGGATGCCCAGCTGCAGGTTGTACGTAAGCTGGAGGAGAAGGAACACTTACTGCAGAGCAGCATTGGAACGGGAGAGAAGGAGCTGGGTCTGCGAACACAGGCCCTGGAGATGAGCAAACGCAAGGTGAGTGATGCCTTCGTTTCCTCTTGGGTTGTGAGGTGGAGCTGCTGCCTTGTGGGAGGCATGGAAGGCTCTGAGCTCTCACTGGGATTAGAGAACCTGGTATTCCCTGCTTTTGGATGAGTATATCAGAAGGCTGAGGAGTCCTGGAGAGAATTATGATTAAAGTACTGGAGACTGATGTTTTCCTTTGATAAGGAGAAGCAGGTCTTATGTTTTTCTGTGTAACCTGTGGTGAAGAGAGAGACAGCAGCCAGATGAACTGGGGTCAAAGCTTTTGTAGCAAAGATGGGATAAGCAAAAGGAAATACAGCTGGGGAATGTGAACACTTTCAACAAATGCCTAAGACGAGTAAAGTAACCAGTGTTACCAGTAAAATAAGTCTAAGTTTAGAGCTGATGCTGCCTTTGTTGTTAAGTTTTAGTAGAAATGCAGAAATTACATTAAAACAGGCAGAAAGGAAAGCAGGAATATCCCTGTGAAGAGGAGCTGGGGAGAATTCAGCAGTGACCTGTGTTTAATAGGACAACTTGTGGTATTAAGGGCACTTGGTTATAAAGTCAGAAGAGAACTGGTGAAGAGAGATTGTTAGAAATAGGTATCGTGCAGTTCTGTCTAGTACAGCGATAGAACTGCCTCTGAACACTTTAATAGAGAAGACACGGAAGCTGGAAGGCTGAAAATAGGTTAAGAAGAGAATTGGATGATCATTGGTGTTTTTGTAAGAGATATGCCTTGCAGTGTGCCAAGGTTTGGCTCTGCCCAAAGGAATCTTGAAGCTAAATGATTAGAACTTGTTGATAATAAGGTAAGAACAAGGGACTAGAGACCACCAGAGCTGTTCTTCTGTGCTTGGTCCTTATATACTGGTTTTCTTTCTCAGGCCATGGATGCAGCCCAGCTTGCAGATGATCTGAAGGCCCAGCTAGAGCTGGCTCAGAAGAAGTTACATGATTTTCAGGAGGAGATTGTGGAAAACACAGCAACTAGAGAGAAGGAGATGTTCAACCTCAAAAGGGCTGAGGTATATACCCTATGCACAATCCTTCAAGATCTGTCTGCTTTAGTGTCCTTCTCCTTGTACACTGAGCTTGCAGAGGGTTTCAGCTGAACTGCTCTTGGTATCCAGTTTCACTTTGACTTTGGCTTCATCGGGTCTTGGCTCTTTCAGATTTTGTCCCCTGATAACTGACAATACTTGTGGCATCAGATGATCATGTTGTCTCTTGAATTATAGGGGATGAAACTATGGCTGGCATGACTTAGCCAGGTGCACGTTCTCTTTGGTCCCTGAAGAAGCTGACAGAGAATGTACTGCTCCTTCGCTTGGTCTCCTGTTTTTCTGCAGGAAGATATTTCTAGGTTGCGCAGAAAGCTGGAGACCACAAAGAAGCCTGACATGGTTCTCAACTCTGATGAGATCCTGATGGAGGAAATCAAGGATTACAAGGTGAGTGTCTGTGTCCGTCAGCTTTCCTTTTTACTTTAGTCAGAAGGTGTGTAGGCACACTTTCAGTGTCTGACATCTCTCGTCTGTACTCTGGCACTGGAGAAACCACCTTGTCCTTCTGAGGAATGGAAGTACCTACATGTTGAGACATCTCTGAGCACTGCAGCTGGGCTGCAGGGCCCCTCACAGCTCTGTGTGTGTGTGTCTGTGAGTGTGTGTGTCTTTCTGTGTGTGTGTCTGTGTGTGTGTGTGTGTGTGTGTCTGTGTGTCTGTGTCTGTGTCTGTATCTGTGTCTGTGTGTGTCTGTCTGTGTGTGTGTGTGTCTCTGTGTGTGTGTGTCTGTGTGTGTCTGTGTGTGTATCTGTGTCTGTGTGTGTGTGTGTCTGTGTCTGTGTGTGTCTGTGTGTGTCTGTGTGTCTGTGTGTCTGTGTCTGTGTGTGTGTGTGTCTGTGATGCAGGCCTGCCTGACGTGCCTGTGCTGCAACATGCTCAAGAAAGACGTGGTGCTCACCAGGTGCTTCCACGTCTTTTGCTTCGAGTGTGTGAAGACGTGCTACGACACGCGGCAGCGCAAGTGCCCCAAGTGCAACGCGGCCTTCGGGGCCAACGACTCCCACAGGGTCTACATCGGCTGAGGCCCTCTCAGAGCCCCTGCTGGTGCTGAGCCAGCCTCCTTCCCTCCCTCTCAGCTTCTGCTGCCTGAGCTGGAGTGTCTTCTGGGAGGAGCCTTCAGGGTCTCCAAAGAAATACACTCTGGATCTTTCTTCCTTTCTTGGCCCTGTCCCTTTGGTCATGCCCTCAGTTTTTTGTGTGCTCTTTGTGCCTGAGAGGAAGTTTCCCATCCCTTGCTTTCACACTGCCAAGGCGGGAACGTGCAGCTGAAGTGCTGCCTTGGTGGGATGGAAGCTGAGCTGCAGCAGAGATTAGTGAGAGCTTTATTTGAGGGCTCTGCTTTGGATGCTAATTAAGTCCCATCAAGGAATGGCACTGCTCCTGGGAGGGAAGTGTTTCCCAATTAACAGGCCCAATAGAGACCAAGGAAATTAATCTGTAGACTCAGTGGAGCAATTCCTTAGGTACCTGTGCACCTTCCTGAGTCAGGGCAAGAACCCTCGAGGGCTGGTGCACTAGGAAACCCTACCCCAAACAAACAGGTCTGAATATCCACCAGAGGAGAAAGGAGAGATCTTGGAGACCCTTAGAAAACAGCATTCCACTGACAAGCCCTGGTTGATGTGCTCACCTTCCCCTAGGCTGAAGCATTGCTGCCATTGTCCTTCTCAGAAAAGGGCTTTTAGTGGTTCCTTTGCTGCAGCTTTACCACAAAGATTGACCTTGTTATGTACAAATTCTTCTTAAAGCTGTTCTTTGGTTTATTTTTCTGGTTCTCCTGCCTCTGGTACTGTCTGCTCTCCCGTCCTTTGTCCAGTTCTTGGAAACATTTCTCACAAGCTTTAAACTTCTACAGTAGAGACACTTGATCTCTTCCTTCTTCTCCTTTCAAGATATGCTCAGCTAGAACAACTTTTGTCCCTTTGGCTCTATCCCCAGTAGCTTATTCCTGACACAACAGGAGGGCCAGGATGCTGCATTATTTCTGCAGCCATTTTGTCATGGCTGCTGGGAATTTTGGCAGGGATGTGGTGTGGCTTAGAGTCTCGGTGCTCCCTGTGCTTGGAGCATTTGAAGCCTGTTCCTAAAATCAAAATGGGAACTTGTTGATTTGTGACATTTCTTCCTGGGATGTAGTGTTTAAGTAAACAGTAGTATTTAAGTAAAATTTGCCTGGAAGGTGCACCTCTCAGAGGTTTGTCTCATGGGTGTCCCTTCCCTGAAGCATGGAATCTCCTGCCTTCCTCCATCCCCTCCCTGCAGGAAATACCAGATACAAAGTAAAAGGAGTTCATCGCAGGCTCTTACACTATTCATTATCTTGGGGAAAACATTCAGAATATATGAGTAAAGCCTTGTAAATGATGAGGAATCCTGAGAAGTGAGAAGGAGCGCTGCATCCTGCCTTTCCAAGAGGGAACCTGGGCTGCTGAGAGCTCCTGCCATGGTGTAAGAGCTGTTAGAAGGAATGAGAGTAGAACCCGCTCCCCTTTCCCTGGAAATTGCTCCCGGGGTTACAGGTTCTGGCAGCAAGTTGGCTAAGGAATGATGTGGTAATGCTGCTGGTAGATTTTGGGGTACAGATGCTTCTTCATCGCACCAGGACCTGGCTCATGAATAAACTGTCTGCATCTTCAAACACCTTGGCTACAGCAGCAGGAGTTCCTTTCACAGCTGTGAACAGCAGCCTGAACTTTGCAGCCCCAGCAGAGCTGCAAAGCCCCTCTGTCCGTCCCCAGTCACTCTTGTATCACCTTTCTACTGAAATGAGCTTTGTGTGAACTCTGCCCAGGTTGGCATCCCTCTGCTCCTGGCAGGAAATGGATACTTCAAACAATTTGTATTAGTTCCACAGAGGAGTTTGGGAAATTCCTGTTCTCCCTTAGCAAGAAAAAAGTCTTGGTTTTCTTTTAAAACAAAAGCTTATTTCAAGCTCACTTTGGAAGTGACCGAGTTTCTCTCGGTGGACATAATTTTAACACTTAGAAACAATGAACATTTTGGGTTTGTTCTAAAGTAACAGCTTATTTCAAGCTCATTTCTGAAATAACTGAGTTTCTCTGTGCTTTTAATTAAACCACCGAGAAACAGAATGTATGGAAGTAATTAACATTTATCAGGACTAGTAAGTATTGGGGTAAAAAGAGTAAAGCGGTGACAGTATTCTTTATGAAAACATTCTCTAAATTCAGTGTCTTAGACAAGAAAGAAAAAACCTCATCTCCAGTCTCCCGTGCACCTGCTGTCACAGCAGATCCTCCCCTCTGCCACAGTCTGCAGGCACTGATGTGCCTGTGCCACTCCCCTTCCCACAGAAACCCACAGCAAACTCTTGTCCCCAGGGGATCAGGCTGGAGCAGTGGCTGAAGGAGAAAATAGCATGTCTTTGTTGGGCAGCAGTAAGTTGAGTCTCTTGGGAAAAGGCACAGTTGGTGATGCACTAATTCAGAGCAATCCGTATTTTGCATTTGACATGGGAGAAACTTCTCAGACAGCCACCAGAAATAATACTTGCTTAATAGTAGTTATTAGGTGGTTGACAGTTTTCCATTTATATTTTTGCTTTTAGATGAGGTCTGATTTGTTGAAGGATTTGGTGTTTCGAGCTTTGAAGCAAAACATTTTTGTTTAAGATATGACTAACATTTTAAATTTTTTTTTTATAACATGTTTCTGGGCTCCTGTGTAGAGATAATAACATAAAAGCCTTGATAAAAATACTTACAAAATTGGCCTGAAATACTTCTTTCCTAGTGTTTTGATGATAGGAGCAATATTCACGTGTTCTAAACAAGTCATGTTGGAGGTTGTGAGGTACCAGATGCTACACAAAGAAAAAGCTCTTTCTAGAAAACTGATCATCTGAAGGGTGGAGGCAGGGGAAGGGAAGGCAACAAAAGTGACCTCAGTGCCTTGCCCATCAAGTTTGTCAGGAATGTGGGGCCATCCCAGATCTATTATACCTACCAAGGTGCAGGCCTGTGGATCCCACTTCTTTGTTTTACATCCTAATTTCTCTTCCCCGTGTTCCTGCACTGGAAGGAGCAGACACACAAAATCAGAGAACAAGCCCTGAGCAGGGAACAAAGAGCAGCTCTTGAGGCTAATTCGTCTGGGTCTCACTGCGATCAGCTTTTGGTGCTGATGCAGAGCTTTTCATACACAAGGGCTTTTCAAAGGTTGGAGATGCAAATAGGTAGAATGTCTTCCTCAATGCGCCTGCAGCCTTTGAACTGCACCTGACAAGAACAGCCCAGGAACGGCCCCGCCCAGTGCGGCTGGGCGCGCGCGGGCCCGAGCGCAGCGCCCCCCTCAGGCCGCGCGCCGCCGGCGCAGCTGCGGCCGTTGCGCCGGGGCCGTTGTGGCGACAGCCGGCGAGCGGCGCCATGGCGGAGCTGCCGCTGCCCGCCGGGCTCAGAGCCAGCGCCTTCCCCGCCAAGCTGTGGCGCCTGGCGAACAGCCCCCGCGTCCGCTCCGTGCGCTGGGACAGCCGGGCCCGGGGGCTGCTCATCCACCGCTCCCTCTTCGAGCGGGAGCTGCTCAGCCCGGGCGACGCCCGGGGCCCGGCCCCGCACACCTTCAGGGCCACGCAGTTCCGCAGCTTCGTGCGCCAGCTCTACCGCTACGGCTTCCGCAGGGTGCCGGGCCGGGTTGGCTCAGCTGCGCCAGGCGATGCCGGGGCTTGGCTCCACTACGGCAACCCCTGCTTTCGCCGCGACCGCCCCGACCTCCTGCTCCGCATCAGGCGCCGGAGCGCGGCCAACAGGCAGCGGCCGGCGGCGGGGCGGGAGGGCCGCAGGCGCCCGCCCCGCGGCTCCCAGCAGCTCCCCGGGGCGCGGCCGCTGCCGCACGGGCGGGACGGGCGCAGTCGCTTCCAGCCGCTCTCCAGGGAGCGGCCGCCGCTGCCGCCTGGGCGCCCGCCCAGCGGCTTCCTGCTGCTGCACAGGGAGCGGACGCTGCCGGACGGGCGGGAGCTGCGCAGCCCCCGGCCTGGCCGCTTCCAGCCGCCCCCCGGGCAGCGGCCGCTGCTCGCCCGGCGCCCGCCCTGCGGCTTCCACCTGCTGCACAGGGACCGGCCGGTGCCGGCCCGGCGGGAGGGGCCGAGCCGCTTCCAGGAGCTCTATGGGGAGCGGCCGCCGCCCCCCGAGCGGGAGCTGCTACGGATCCCGCCCTGCGGCTTCTTCGGGTTCTACGGGGAGCCGCTGCTGCCGCTCGGGCGGGAGGGGCCTCACAGCCGCTTCCAGCAGCTCTAGGGGGGGCAGCTGCCTCCCATCGACCGGGAGGTGCTCAGGATCCAGCCCTGCAGCTTCCAGCAGCTCCACAGGGAGCAGCAGCCCCCAGCCTACGACCCGCGAGGTAGGAAAAGCGTTGTAGCCTTGCTTTTCCCCAAAAGGTCCTGAAAAGTGACTGTTTGAAGTATTTTTCCACAAGGCTCTGTCCTTCTCGGCCCAAAATTCTCAAGCTTATTTAGAAGGGGCACCTAGAAAGGCAAAAGATTCTCTGCCTGGTTTTCCTGCCTGCTTCCTGTGATGGTTGATCCAAGGCAGCAACAGAGATCAGTGTCTCAGAGCCACATTGTGGAGTGTGACCAATGTCTTTGGATTCTTGCAGCCACCTCGGGCACTTCAGCCCCCAGTGCTCCACCTGGCAGTGCAGGTTGTGCAGTATCGACGGCCTCTGGCTCAGCCTTGAATGCACCTGGCGAAGAGCAATTGCCACCAGTGGATCTTGACTTTGCCATCGGGCAAATGATCCGGGAGATCAGGAGATCCTTGCCTGAAAGGTCTCCCTCTGCTCAGGTAACCCATTGGAGGGGAATGGAAGAGGCTGGGCTGAAAGCTTTGGAATGCTGTTACATGGAGAAGGAGAGTAACTGTATCCTTGATGTGATTCCAGCAAAATACTGAATGATCTTTAGTTTTCTTTTTTTTCTATTGTTCTTTCAAGGGCAATATGAATGTTGCCCCTGAGTCTTCAGGAGGGGAGCCTGTGAACCGGGCTGTAGCAGAGGAAACTTCATCTGGCACCGAGAGCTGCGAGAACAGTTCCCCAGAGCCCGAGGAGCCTGGTAAGGACAGAGCCCCCGTTGGTTTAGAGAGGTGTGAGACAGCTGCTCTGAGCCTGCCTCTGGCAGGAAGGGAGACGAGAAGAGTTGAGCTCTTGTCTGCAGGGTTGGTGCTTTCTGGTGCCTTTAGTTCAAAGGCACATGCACAACCTGCCCGAGCTCTGCCCTCCACGCTTCGCCAGAGGCTTGGGCACTGAGTCCTCTGCTGTGGCAAGAGAGCAGGGAATAAACCTGACCTTGTGGGAGTTGTGCCACCAAGCTGGGTGTCCCAGTCTGGTTGATACCTCAGCCCCCAGCAGCCTTCAGCCATTTCGGCGAGGACTGTGGTCTCTCTGTCACTGGGACTGTCTGTGTTTCAAGCTCTCGTGGGTGCCATTTGCACTGTGGGTGCTGAGACTTTATTAGGATAATTAAATACTTTACACAGTTCCGTTTTGAAAACTTGGAAGGATCCCTGTTCTTTATAGAGCAGGCTTCAAATTGCCAAGTGAGAGTCTGCCTTTCAGGCCATCTTTTAATGTCCCTGATAGAAGGACAATTGGTGCTCAAGGGACACTTGCACAAGGGCCAGGATTGTCTCAGTGTTCCCTTTGCTTCCCAGATCCCGTGTGATCAACGTGTCCAGGAGGGCTGCCCTGTGTGTCAGGAAGAGACAGAGGGAGAGCCTGTGACCATTGGGCAGGTAGAATTCCTCTGTCTCTAGTTATATTTATGGATGTATATAGCTATATTTATTGATATATGTATTGTATTTATAGATTTATGTAGTTTTTCTTATCTATCTACATAGACAGAGATTTGTCTAGTTAATTTATTTTTAGTTTTAGGTGTATATATTTATATTTTTAGATGTGCAGTTATATTTGTAGATAGGCATATTTATATTGATATATGGGGGTTTAGTTACATAGATTGATATCTGTATAGGTATAGGCCTCTTTTTAACCTCTTCCCCTGCTCTGCTTCCTCCCTCACCTCTTGCTTTTCCCCCGTGCCCCCTCTGTCCCCTCTCCCTGTGCTGGGTCCGAGCTGGCGGCTGGGCCGTGCGGAGCAGCAGTTCCAGCCCCGGGTGTCCCTGTAGCGGTGGGAGCTGCCGGTGGCCCCAGGCAGTGTCCCCTGAGGAGCTGCTGAAGGACGGTGAGACTGAGGGGGCTGAGGGGGCGGTGACGCTGAAGGGACGGTGACCCTGAGGTGCTGCTGGGGCTGAGGGCTGTGGGGCAGCCGAGGGCGATGGTGGCACTGAGGTGACAGGGAAGTGGCACAGGCCGAGGGGTGGCGGGTCTAGGGGGACGGGATGGGTCAGAAGGGACTGAGGGGCTGAGAGGACTGTGAGGGGCTGAAGAAACTGAAGGGGGCTGGGGCTTTGCCGAGAGCATGGCGGGGCTGAGGGGATGGAGGGGGCTGGCAGGGAGCACAGAGGGCTCCGGGACTGCAGCTCTGCCAGGCCTTGGAACCAGTTGCAGAGCCTCTGCTTTTGCCACAGCTGCAGCGGAGACCTTGAGGACAGCCGGAGACTGACGGGAGCCAGCAGGGAGAAGCTGAAGGCCAGCAGCAAGAGCAGGGAACGGGGACCTGCTGCTGCCACGCTGGAGAGAGCCCGGGTGAGGCCCCAGGGCCGGGGAGGCAGGGTGGGGCTGAGGGTGGCGTGGGCTGTGGCCGTGGGCACTGCCCGGCGGGGCAGCAGCGGGCCCTGCCCGTACTGGGGCTGCTCAGCGCAGCTGCCCTGGCCGGCACAGGGGCTGTCCTTGGGCAAGGCAGCTGTGCCGGCAGGGCCCGGGAGCTGTGCCGGCTGTGCCGGGCTGCCGGGGCTGCGGGACAGTCCCGCCGCGGCTGCGCTCACCACAGCCTGGCCCGCTCGGCTGCTTTTTCTTTCTAACCCTCCTGGGGAGGCTCTGAGATCTTCCCTTCCCTGATGGAAGTGCAGCTGCTGCCAAGGAAAACGTCCCCATACTGACTCAGTGCTCCCTTTGCTTCCCAGCTGTGCCATCTGCCGTCCCCGTCCAGGAGAGCTGCTTTGCACGGGAGGAAGAGCCCGAGGGAGAGGCTTTGAAGATGGGGCAGCAGCAAGAGCAGGGAACGGGTGTTATAAGTTAAAGTAAATAATTTGTCTGATCCTTTAGGGATTGATAAAAGGATTTTTATTGATTACAGCAAGCAATGACAAGCAAACAGCGCTGGGTGCAGCCGGGGAGTCAGTGCTCCGCCAAGGCTCACACCGCTTCCCTTTTCCCACGGTCCTTTATTCTCCCCCTTCTTCCGCGTTTGTGGCTTTTCCGGGAGTACTCTGCACGTGCGCCTCCAGTTGCTAGGGGGTCGCCGTCTGCTCTCTGGTGGTCGTCTGGATGAATGCTCTCCTCTTCCTCGCTGGGGGTTTATGACCCTGTAACAATCTTTCCATAGATGGTTACACACCTCCCAAACCTAGTTGTACCATCAACTTAAGGAGTCAGCATAGCCTCGGGTTTCCTGTTATTCACAAAAAACCTCTTCCTTTGCCTGAGTTCCTGTTTAATGATGAACAAAGAGACTTCTCTTATCTATTACAAGGGGTCTGGAACACAAGTCCTGTGAGGAATGACTGAGGGAGCTGGAGTTGTTTATCCTGGAGAAGACTCAGAGGTGACCTTATCACTCTCTACACTCCCTGTAAGGTGGTTGCAGGCAGGTGGGGGTCGGTCTCTTTCCTCACAGCAACTGACAGGACCAGAGGACAGTGTCTTAAGCTGCACCAAGGGAAATTTAGGTTTTATATTAGGAAAAAAGTTTTTTATGAAAAGGGTGATGAAGTACTGGAACTGTCTGTCCAGGGAGGTGGTGGAGTCACCACCATGGGATGTGTTTAAAAAAAGTCTGGATGTGGCACTCAGTGCCATGGTTTAGCTGAGGTGGTGTCAGGGCATGGGCTGGACTTGATGATCTTAAAGGTCTATTCCAACCCAGAAATTCTGTGATTGTGTGACATCACAGACCAGGTTGTGACATCATATAGTGGGCTGTGACTTCCCTGGTTTATTATGTGACATCACCGAGCAGGCTGTGACATCGCAGGATGCCTGTATGACATCACAGAGCAGAACAAGCTGTGAGGTCAAAGAGTGTGCTGTGACATAATAGGGTGGCTGTGTTCCATCACTGAAGGTGTTGTGACATCACAGGGTGGGTCTGTGAGCCCACAGAGGTGCTGTGTGACATGTTAAGTGAGTTCTGCCATCACAGAGCAGGCTGTGACATCCCTGGTTTATTATGTGACATCACATAGCAGGCTGTGACATCACAGAGGAGGTTGTGATGTCACAAAGTCGGCTGTAACATTACAGGCTGGCAGTGTGACATCACAGAACGGGCTGCGAGGTCACAGAGAAGACTCTGCCATCATAGAAAAGGGCTCTGTGACATCACAGAGCAGCTGTGTGATGTCACAGAAAAGGCTGAGACAATACAGAGTGGGTTGTGACATCACAGAGCTGACTGTGAAACCACAGAGCAGGCTGCGACATCACAGCGAGGCTGCATAACATCACAAAGGTGGCTGTGACATCATAGAGCGGGCTGTGACATCACAGGGTGTCTGTGACATCACAGGCTGGGCTGTGACATCACAGGGAAGATTTTGTGACATCACAGAGCAGACTGGGACCTCAAAGAGCAGGCTGTGACCTCACAGTGCACCTGTCTGAAATCACAGGTGGCCTGATACATCTCAGAGTGGGCTGTGTGACATTACAGGGGCTGTGTGACATCACAGGGGCTGTGTGAGGTCACTGGGGAGGTCATTCCACCCCAGCCCCCCCTCCCAGTTCCCCCAGAGAAGTCCAACGCTGCTCGTGCGCAGAGGGGTCCCCTGTCCCCCCGGGTCCCCCCGCCCCCGGCGCCGCAGCCTCCCCCAGAGGATGTTCCACGAGATCGACCCCAGAGCCTGACACGGGGACGGGGGCTGGGACTTTGGGCGGTGGGACAGGGGGACAGGAACCCACCGGCAGCATCCCCGTGTCCCCCAGGGCCAGAGCCTGGGCCAGGGCTCCTTCACCCTGTTACCAATGAGGGCTTGAGAGCGCTGAAAAAATCCCCAGCAAGGGATCAGCAAAAACCAGATTTAATATTAAGTGACAGCACCACAAAGTTCCTTGGCAAGAGTCACTCTCCTCCTGACTGGACACTGCAGGCACACCAAGGAAACAAAGCAACAACAAAATCAAACTGGTCCATACTGGTCCGTACTGGTCCATAGTGGTCCTTACTGGTCCATACTGGTCCATACTGGTCCGTTCTGGTACGTTCTGTTCCATAGTGGTCCGTACTAGTCCGTGCTGGTCCGTACTGGTCCATAATGGTCTGTACTGGTCGGTACTGGTCCATACTGGTCCTTAGTGGTCCGTACTGGTCCGTGCTGGTCCATACTGGTCTGTACAGGTACGTACTGGTCCGTACTGGTCCGTACTGGTCCGTACTGGTCCGTACTCGTCCGCACTGGTCCATACTGCTCTGTACTGCTCCCTAGTGGTCCGTACTGGCCACACTGGTCTGTTCTGGTCCGTACTGGTCCATACTGGTCCTTAGTGGTCCGTACTGGTCCGTGCTGGTCCATACTGGTCTGTACAGGTCCGTACTGGTCCGTACTGGTCCGTACTGGTCCGTACTGGTCCGTACTCGTCCGCACTGGTCCATACTGCTCTGTACTGCTCCCTAGTGGTCCGTACTGGCCACACTGGTCTGTTCTGGTCCGTACTGGTCCATAGTGGTCCGTACTGGTCCGTACTGGATCATAGTGGTCCCTACTGGTCCGTACTGGTCCGCACTGGTCCATACTGTTCCGTACTGCTCCGTATTGGTCCATACTGGTCCATACTGGTCCGTACTGGTCCGCACTGGTCCATACTGTTCCGTACTGCTCCGTACTGCTCCGTACTGCTCCGTATTGGTCCATACTGGTCCATACTGGTCCATACTGGTCCCTACCGGTCCGTACTGGCCCGTACTGGTCCATAGTGGTCCGTACTGGTCCGTTCTGGTCCGCACTGGTCCGCACTGGTTCATACTGGTCCATACTGGTCCATACAGGTCCATACTGGTCCGTACTGGTCCGTTCTCGTCCGCAATTGTCCGCACTGGTCCGTACTGCTACCTAGTGTTCCGTACTGGTCCGTACTGGTCCGTACTGGTCCATAGTGGTCCGTACTGGTCCATACTGGTCCGTACTGCTCCATACTGGTCCATACTGGTCCATACTGGTCCATACTGGTCCGTATTGGTCCGTTCTGGTCCACAATTGTCCGCACTGCTCCGTACTGCTACCTAGTGGTCCGTACTGGTCCGTACTGGTCCGTACTGCTCCGTATTGGTCCATACTGGTCCATAGTGGTCCGTACTGGTCCATACTGGTCTATACTGGCCCGTACTGGTCCGTACTGGTCCATACTGGTCCGTTAGGGTCCGCACTGGTCCGTTCTGGTCCGCACTGGTCCATACTGGTCCGTACTGGTCCGTACTGGTCCGTACTGCTCCGTACTGGTCCATACAGGTCCGTTCTGGTCCGCACTGGTCTATACTGGTCCGTACTGGTCCATACTGGTCCCTACTGGTCCGTACTTGTCCATACTGGTCCGTATTGGTCCGTTCTGGGCCGCACTGGTCCGCACTGGTCCATACTGGTCCGTGCTGGTCCATACTCGTCTGTACTGGTCCGTACTGGCCCGTACTGGTCCATACTGCTCCGTACTGCTCCGTATTGGTCCATACTGGTCCATAGTGGTCCGTACTAGTCCATACTGGTCTATACTGGTCCGTACTGGTCCGTACTGGTCCATACTGGTCCGTTAGGGTCCGCACTGGTCCGTTCTGGTCCGCACTGGTCCATACTGGTCCGTAGTGGTCCGTACTGGTCCGTCCTGGTCCGTACTGGTCCATACAGGTCCGTACTGGTCCATAATGCTCCGTTCTGGTCCGCACTGGTCCATACTGGTCCGTACTGGTCCCTACTGGTCCGTACTGGTCCTTACTGGTCCATACTAGTCCGTACTGGTCCGTTCTGGGCCGCACTGGTCCGCACTGGTCCCTACTGGTCCGTACTGGTCCTTACTGGTCCATACTAGTCCGTACTGGTTCGTTCTGGGCCGCACTGGTCCGCACTGGTCCATACTGGTCCGTACTGGTCCATACTGCTCTGTACTGGTCCATACTGGCCCGTACTGGTCCATACTGCTCCGTACTGCTCCGTACTGCTCCCTAGTGGTACGTACTGGTCCATACTGGTCCTTACTGGTCCATAGTGGTGCGTACTGGTCCATACTGGTCCATACTGGTCCATACTGGTCCATACTGGTCCCTAGTGGTCCGTACTGGTCCGTACTGGTCCGTACTGGTCCTTTCTGCTCCGTACTGGTCCATAGTGGTCCGTACTGGTCCCTACTGGTCCGTATTGGTCCGTACTGGTCCATACTGACCCGTTCTGGTTCGTGCTGGTCTGTACTGGTCCATACTGTTCTGTACTGGTCCGTACTGCTCCTTACTGGTCCGTACTGGTCCGTACTGCTCCTTACTGGTCCGTACTGGTCCATACAGGTCCGTTCTGGTCCGTTCTGGTCTGCACTGATCCGTACTGGTCCGTTCTGGTCCGTAATGGTCCCTACCATTCCATGCTGGTCCGTACTGGTCTGTACTTCTCCGTACTTCTCCATACTGGTCCCTACTGGTCCGTACTGGTCCGTACTGGGTCCGTACTGGTCCGTACTGGTCCATACTGGTCCATTCTGCTCCGTTCTGGGCTGCACTGGTCCGCACTGGTCCATACTGGTCCCTACAGGTCCATACTGGTCCGTACTGGTCCGTACTGGTCCGTACTGGTCCATACTGCTCCGTACTGGTCCCTAGTGGTCCGTACTGGTCCGTACTGGTCCGTACTGGTCCGTACTGGTCCGTACTGGTCCATACTGCTCCGTACTGCTCCCTAGTGGTCCGTACTGGTCCATACTGCTCCGTTCTAGTCCGTACTGGTCCGTACTGGTCTGTACTGGTCGGTACTGGTCCGTACTGGTCCCTACTTGTCCGTACTGGTCCGCACTGGTCCGTACTGGTCTGTACAGGTACGAACTGGTCCATACTGGTCTGTACTGGTCCATTCTGGTCCATACTGGTCCATACTGCTCTGTACTGCTCCCTAGTGGTCCGTACTGGTCCATACAGGTCCGTTCTGGTCCGCACTGGTCCATACTGGTCCGTACTGGTCCTTACTGGCCCGTACTGGTCCATACTGGTCCATACTGGTCCGTACTGGTCCGTTCTGGGCCGCACTGGTCCGCACTGGTCCATACTGGTCCGTACTGGTCCATACTGGTCCGTACTGGTCCGTACTGGCCCGTACTGGTCCATACTGCTCCGTACTGCTCCGTACTGCTCCCTAGTGGTCCGTACTGGTCCGCACTGGTCCGTACTGGTCCATAGTGGTCCGTACTGGTCCATACTGGTCCATACTGGTCCATACTGGTCCCTAGTGGTCCCTATTGGTCCGTACTGGTCCGTACTGGTCCATACCGGTCCATAGTGGTCTTTTCTGGTCCGTAGTGGTCCCTATTGGTCCGCTCTGGTCCGTACTGGTCCGTACTGGTCCGTACTGGTCCATAGTGCTTTGTACTAGTCCGTGCTGGTCTGTACTGGTCCATACTGTTCTGTACTGGTCCGTACTGCTCCTTACTGGTCCGTACTGGTCCGTACTGGTCCGTACTGCTCCGTAGTGGTCCGTACTGGTCCATACAGGTCCGTTCTGGTCCGTTCTGCTCCGCACTGGTCCGTACTGGTCCGTTCTGGTCCGTACTGGTCCGTTCTGGTCTGTACTGGTCCGTACCGGTCCGTTCGGTACCGTTCGGGTCCGTACTGGTCCGTAGTTGTCCATACTGCTCCGTACTTGTCCATAATGGTCCATACGGTTCCGTACTAGTCCATACTGGTCTGTACTGGTCCGTACTGGGCCGTACTGGTCCGTTCTGGTCCGTATCGGTCCGTATTGGTCCGTACTAGTCCGTATTGTTCCGTACTGGTCCGTATTGCTCCGCACTGGTGCGCACTGGTTCATACTGGTCCGTATTGGTCCGTAGTGTTCCGTACTGGTCCGTACAGGTCCGTAGTGGTCCATACTGGGCCGTACTGGTCAGTACTGGTCCGTACCGGTCTGTACCGGTCTGTACCAGTCCGTAATGCTCCATACTGGTCCGTACTGGTCCGTACTTGTCCATAGTGTTCCGTACTGGTCCGTACTAGTCCGTACTGGGCCATAGTGGGCCGTACCCTTCCATACCGGTCCGTACTGGCCGGTTCCTCTCCGTTCTCGTCCGTTCCGGTCCATTCATGTCCGTACTGGTCCGTACTTGTCCATACTGGTCCGTATTTGTCCATACTGGTCCCTACTGGTCCGTACTGGTCCGTACTGGTCCATACTGGTCCATACAGGTCCGTACTGGTCCGTACTGGTCCGTACTGGTCCTTAGTGGTCCGTAATGGTCCTTAGTGGTCCGTACTGGTGCATACCATTCTGTTCTGGTCCGTTCTGGTCCGTACTGGTCCGTACCGGTCCGTTCTGGTCCGTACTGGTCCGTACTGGTCCGTACTGGTCCGTAATGGTCCTTAGTGGTCCGTACTGGTGCATACCGGTCCGTTCTGGTCAGTTCTGGTCCGTATTGTTCCGTACCGGTCCGTGCTGGTCCGTACTGGTCCGTACTGGTCTGTTCTGGTCCGTACTTGTCCGTACTGGTCCGTACTTTTCCGTACCGGTCCGTACCGGTCCGTTCCTCTCCGTTCGGGTCTGTTCCGGTCCGTTCATGTCCGTACTGGTCCGTACTTGTCCATACTGGTACATACTGGTCCGTACTTGTCCATACTGGTACATACTGCTTCGTACTGGTCCGTAGTGGTCTGTACTGATCCATACCGGTCCGTACTGTTCCGTACTGATCCGTACTGGTCCGTACTGGTCCGTACTGATCCGTACTGGTCCGTAGTGTTCCGTACTGGTCCGTACTGGTCTGTAGTGGTCCGTACTGGTCCGTACTGGTCTGTACTGGTCCATACTGGGCCGTACTCGTCCGTACTGGTCCATACTAGTCCGTACTGGTTCATACTGGCCCATACCGGTGTATACCGGTCCGTTCTGGTCCGTTCTGGTCCGTACTGGTCCGTACCGCTGCGTACTGGTCCGTACTGGTCCATAATGGTCTATACTAGTCCATACTGGTCCGTACCGGTCCGTAATGTTCTGTAATGGTCCGTACCAGTCCGTATTGGCCCGTACTGGTCCGTACTGGTCCGTACAGGTCCGTACTGGTCCGTTCTGGTCTGTACTGGTCCGTACCGGTCCGTTAGGTACCGTTCGGTCCGTACTGGTCCGTAGTTGTCCATACTGCTCCGTACTTGTCCATAATGGTCCATACGGTTCCATACTAGTCCATACTGGTCTGTACTGGTCCGTACTGGTCCGTACTGGTCCGTTCTGGTCCGTACCGGTCCATACTGGTCCATACTGGTCCGTACTGGTCCGTACTGGTCCGTAGTGGTCCATACTGGGCCGTACTGGTCTGTACCGGTCCGTACCCGTCCATACCGGTCCATACCGGTCCGTATTGGTCCGTACTGGTCCATACCGGTCCATACTGGTCCGAACTGGTCTGTACTGGGCCATACTGGTCTGTACAGGGCCTTACCATTCCGTACCGGTCCGTACTGGTCCGTACTGGTCCATACTTCTCCATAGTGTTCCGTACTGGTCCGTGCTGGTCCGTACTGGTCCATAATGGTCCTTAGTGGTCCGTACTGGTGCATACCGGTCCGTTCTGGTCAGTTCTGGTCCGTATTGTTCCGTACCGGTCCGTACTGGTCCGTACTGGTCCGTACTGGTCTGTTCTGGTCCGTACTTGTCCGTACTGGTCCGTACCGGTCCGTACTGGTCCGTACTGGTTCGTATTGGTCCCTACTGCTCCGTACTGGTCCGTACTGGTCCGTACTGGTCCGTATTGCTCCGTACCCTTCCGTAATGGTCCATACTGGTCCATACTGGTCCATACTGCTCCATACTGGTCCGTTCTGGTCTGTTCTGGTCCGCATTGGTCCATACTGGTCCGTACTGGTATGTACCGGTCCGTACCGGTCCATACAGGTCCGTACTGGTCCGTACCGGTCCGTAATGGTCCATACTGGTCCATACTGCTGCATACTGGTCCGTTCTGGTCTGTTCTGGTCCGCATTGGTCCATACTGGTCCGTACTGGTCCGTACTAGTCCATACTGGTCCATACAGGTCCGTACTGGTCCGTACTGGTCCGTACTGGTCCGTATGGTCCTTAGTGGTCCGTACTGGTGCATACCATTCTGTTCTGGTCCGTTCTGGTCCGTACTGGTCCGTACTGGTCCGTTCTGGTCCGTACTGGTCCATACTGGTCCGTACTGGTCCGTAGTGGTCCGTACTGGTCCGTAATGGTCCGTACTGGTCTGTACTGGTCCGTACTGGTCCATACTGGTCCGTTCTGGTCCGTACCGGTCCATACTGGTCCGTAGTGGTCCGTACTGGTCCGTAGTGGTCCATACTGGGCCGTACTGGTCCATACTGGTCCGTACCCGCCCATACCGGTCCGTACCGGTCCGTATTGGTCCGTACTGGTCCATACTGGTCCAAACTGGTCCAAACTGGTCTGTACTGGGCCATACTGGGCCATACAGGTCTGTACTGGGCCTTACCGTTCCGTACTGGTCCGTACTGGTCGGTACTGGTCCGTACTGGTCCGTACTGGTCCGTACTGGTCCATACAGGTCCGTAGTGGTCCGTACTGGTTCGTACTTGTCCGTACTGGTCCGTACTCGTCCGTACAGGTCCATACAGGTCAGTACTGCCCCGTAGTGGTCCATACTGGTGCATACCGGTCCATTCTGGTCCTTTCTGGCCTGTACTGGTCCGTACCGGTCCGTTCTGTTCCGTACTTGTCCATACTGGTCCATACTTGTCCATACTGGTCCATACTGGTCCGGACTGGTCCGTTGTGGTCCATACTGATCCATACCGGTCCATACTGGTCCGTACTTGTCCATAGTGTTCCCTACTGGTCCGTACTGGTCCGTACTGGTCCATATTGGTCCGTACTTGTCCGTACTGCTCCGTACTGGTCCGTACTGGTCCGTATGGGCCCGTACTGGTCCGTACTGGTCCGTATGGGTCCGTACTGGTCCGTACTGGTCTGTATTGCTCCGTACCGGTCCGTAATGTTCCATACTGGTCCATATTGGTCCATACTGCTCCATACTGGTCCGTTCTGGTCTGTTCTGGTCCGCATTGGTCCATACTGGTCCGTACTGGTATGTACTGGTCCATACTGGCCATACAGGTCCGTACTGGTCCGTACTGGTCTGTACTGGTCCGTAATGGTCCTTAGTGGTCCGTACTGGTGCATACCATTCTGTTCTAGTTCGTTCTGGTCCGTACTGGTCCGTACTGGTCCGTTCTGGTCCATACCGGTCCACACTGGTCTATACTTGGCCGTACCGGTCTGTTCTGGTCCGTACTGGTCTCTACTGGTCCGTACGGGTCCGTAATGGTCCTTAGTGGTCCGTACTGGTGCATACCGGTCCGTTCTGGTCAGTTCTGGTCCGTATTGTTCCGTACCGGTCCGTACTGGTCCGTACTGGTCCGTACTGGTCTGTTCTGGTCCGTACTTGTCCGTACCGGTCCGTACTGGTCCGTACGGGTCCGTACCGGTCCGTTCCTCTCCGTTCTGGTCCGTTCCGGTCCGTTCATGTCCGTACTGGTCTGTACTTGTCCGTACTGGTCCGTACTTGTCCATAGTGGTCCATACTGGTCCGTACTGGTCCGTAGTGGTCCATACTGATCCATACCAGTCCATCCTGGTCCGTACTGGTCCGTACTTGTCCATAGAGGTCCATACTGCTTCGTACTGGTCCGTAGTGGTCCGTACTGCTCCATACCGGTCCGTACTGGTCCGTACTGATCCGTACTGGTCCGTACTGGTCCGTACTGATCCGTAGTGGTCCATACTGGACCGTAATGGTCCGTAGTGGTCCATACTGGTCCGTACTGGTCCGTACTGGTCTGTAGTGGTCCGTACTGGTCCGTACTGGTCTGTACTGGACCATACTGGGCCGTACTCGTCCGTACTGGTCCATACTGGTCCGTACTGGTTCATACTGGTCCATACCGGTGCATACCGGTCCGTTCTGGTCCGTTCTGGTCCGTACTGGTCCGTACCGCTGCGTACTGGTCCGTACTGGTCCATAATGGTCCATACTGGTCCATACTGGTCCGTACCGGTCCGTTCCGCTCTGTACCGGTCCGTACCCGTCCGTACCGGTCCGTAATGTTCTGTAATGGTCCGTACCAGTCCGTATTGGCCCGTACTGGTCCGTGCTGGTCCGTACTGGTCCGTACTGGTCCGTTCTGGTCTGTACTGGTCCGTACCGGTCCGTTCGGTACCGTTCGGGTCCGTACTGGTCCGTAGTTGTCCATACTGCTCCGTACTTGTCCATAATGGTCCATACGGTTCCGTACTAGTCCATACTGGTCCGTTCTGGTCCGTATCGGTCCGTATTGGTCCGTACTAGTCCGTATTGTTCCGTACTGGTCCGTTCCGGTCCGTTCATGTCCGTACTGGTCCGTACTTGTCCATACTGGTCCATACTGCTTCGTACTGGTCCGTAGTGGTCCGCACTGGTCCATACCTGTCCGTACTGTTCCGTTCTGGTCCGTATCGGTCCGTATTGGTCCGTACTAGTCCGTATTGTTCCGTACTGGTCCGTTCCGGTCCGTTCATGTCCGTACTGGTCCGTACTTGTCCATACTGGTCCATACTGCTTCGTACTGGTCCGTAGTGGTCCGCACTGGTCCATACCTGTCCGTACTGTTCCGTACTGATCCGTACTGATCCGTACTGGTCCGTACTGATCCGTACTGGCCATACTGGACCGTAATGGTCCGTAGTGGTCCATACTGGTCTGTACTGGTCTGTACTGGTCCATACTGGGCCGTACTCGTCCGTACTGGTCCATACTGCTCCGTACTGGTTCATACTGGTCCATACCGGTGCATACCGGTCCGTTCTTGTCCGTTCTGGTCCGTACTGGTCCGTACCGCTGCGTACTGGTCCGTACTGGTCCATAATGGTCCATACTGGTCCGTACTGGTCCGTAGTGGTCCATACTGATCCATACCGGTCCATACTGGTCCGTACTGGTCCGTACTGGTCCGTACTTGTCCATAGTGTTCCGTACTGGTCCATACGGTTCCGTACTGGTCCATACTGGTCCGTACCGGTCCGTACCGGTCCTTACCTCTCTGTACCCGACCGTACCGGTCTGTACCGGTCCGTATTGGTCCGTACTTGTCCATAGTGGTCCTTACTGGTCCGTACTGGCCCGTACTTGTCCATAGTGGTCCGTACTTGTCCATAGTGGTCCGTACTAGTCCATACTGGTCCGTACTGGTCCGTACTGGTCCGTACTTGTCCATAGTGGTCCATACTGGTTTGTACTGGTCCGTACCGGTCCCTGCTGGTCCGTACCGGCCTGTACGGGTCCGTACCGGTCCGTACCGGTCTGTACCGATCCGTTCCGGTCCGTACCGGTCCGTACCCGTCCGTACCCGTCCGTACCGGTCCGTTCCGGTCCGTACTGGTCCGTACTGGTCCATATTGGTCCGTACCGGTCCGTACCGGTCCTTACCTGTCTGTACCAGTCCGTACCGGTCCGTACCGGTCCGTATTGGTCCGTATTGCTCCGTACTGGTCCGTTCCAGTCCGTACCGGTCCGTATTGCTCCGTACCGGTCCGTAATGGTCCATACTGGTCCATACTGCTCCATACTGGTCCGTTCTGGTCTGTTCTGGTCCGCATTGGTCCATACTGGTCCGTACTGGTCCGTACTAGTCCATACTGGTCCATACTGGTCCGTACTGGTCCGTACTGGTCCATACTGTTCCATACAGGTCCGTACTGGTCCGTACTGGTTCGTATTGGTCCGTACTGCTCCGTACTGGTCCGTACTGGTCCGTACTGGTCCGTATTGCTCCGTACCGGTCCGTAATGGTCCATACTGGTCTATACTGGTCCATACTGCTCCATACTGGTCCGTTCTGGTCTGTTCTGGTCCGCATTGGTCCATACTGGTCCGTACAGGTATGTACTGGTCCATACTGGTCCATACAGGTCCGTACTGGTCCGTACTGATCCGTACTGGTCCGTAATGGTCCTTAGTGGTCCGTACTGGTGCATACCATTCTGTTCTGGTCCGTTCTGGTCCATACTGGTCCGTACCGGTCCGTTCTGGTCCGTACTGGTCCATACTGGTCCGTACTGGTCCGTAATGGTCCTTTGTGGTCCGTACTGGTGCATACCGGTCCGTTCTGGTCAGTTCTGGTCCGTACTGGTCCGTAGTGGTCCGTTCTGGTCCGTACTGGTCCATACTGGTCCGTACTGGTCCGTACCGGTCCATACTGGTCCGTAGTGGTCCGTACCGGTCCGTACCCGTCCATACCGGTCCGTACCGGTCCGTATTGGTCCGTACTGGTCCATACTGGTCCATACTGGTCCAAACTGGTCTGTACTGGTCTGTACTGGGCCTTACCGTTCCGTACTGGTCCGTACTGGTCGGTACTGGTCGGTACTGGTCCGTACTGGTCCGTACTGGTCCGTACTGGTCCATACAGGTCCGTAGTGGTCCGTACTGGTTCGTACTTGTCCGTACTGGTCCGTACTCGTCCGTACTTGTCCATACAGGTCAGTACTGCCCCGTAGTGGTCCATACTGGTGCATACCGGTCCATTCTGGTCCTTTCTGGCCTGTACTGGTCCGTACCGGTCCGTTCTGTTCCGTACTTGTCCATACTGGTCCATACTTGTCCATACTGGTCCATACTGGTCCGGACTGGTCCGTTGTGGTCCATACTGATCCATACCGGTCCATACTGGTCCGTACTTGTCCATAGTGTTCCCTACTGGTCCGTACTGGTCCGTACTGGTCCATATTGGTCCGTACTTGTCCGTACTGCTCCGTACTGGTCCGTACTGGTCCGTATGGGCCCGTACTGGTCCGTACTGGTCCGTATGGGTCCGTACTGGTCCGTACTGGTCTGTATTGCTCCGTACCGGTCCGTAATGTTCCATACTGGTCCATATTGGTCCATACTGCTCCATACTGGTCCGTTCTGGTCTGTTCTGGTCCGCATTGGTCCATACTGGTCCGTACTGGTATGTACTGGTCCATACTGGCCATACAGGTCCGTACTGGTCCGTACTGGTCTGTACTGGTCCGTAATGGTCCTTAGTGGTCCGTACTGGTGCATACCATTCTGTTCTAGTTCGTTCTGGTCCGTACTGGTCCGTACTGGTCCGTTCTGGTCCATACCGGTCCACACTGGTCTATACTTGGCCGTACCGGTCTGTTCTGGTCCGTACTGGTCTCTACTGGTCCGTACGGGTCCGTAATGGTCCTTAGTGGTCCGTACTGGTGCATACCGGTCCGTTCTGGTCAGTTCTGGTCCGTATTGTTCCATACCGGTCCGTACTGGTCCGTACTGGTCCGTACTGGTCTGTTCTGGTCCGTACTTGTCCGTACCGGTCCGTACTGGTCCGTACGGGTCCGTACCGGTCCGTTCCTCTCCGTTCTGGTCCGTTCCGGTCCGTTCATGTCCGTACTGGGTCTGTACTTGTCCGTACTGGTCCGTACTTGTCCATAGTGGTCCATACTGGTCCGTACTGGTCCGTAGTGGTCCATACTGATCCATACCAGTCCATCCTGGTCCGTACTGGTCCGTACTTGTCCATAGAGGTCCATACTGCTTCGTACTGGTCCGTAGTGGTCCGTACTGCTCCATACCGGTCCGTACTGGTCCGTACTGATCCGTACTGGTCCGTACTGGTCCGTACTGATCCGTAGTGGTCCATACTGGTCCGTAATGGTCCGTAGTGGTCCATACTGGTCCGTACTGGTCCGTACTGGTCTGTAGTGGTCCGTACTGGTCCGTACTGGTCTGTACTGGACCATACTGGGCCGTACTCGTCCGTACTGGTCCATACTGGTCCGTACTGGTTCATACTGGTCCATACCGGTGCATACCGGTCCGTTCTGGTCCGTTCTGGTCCGTACTGGTCCGTACCGCTGCGTACTGGTCCGTACTGGTCCATAATGGTCCATACTGGTCCATACTGGTCCGTACCGGTCCGTTCCGCTCTGTACCGGTCCGTACCCGTCCGTACCGGTCCGTAATGTTCTGTAATGGTCCGTACCAGTCCGTATTGGCCCGTACTGGTCCGTGCTGGTCCGTACTGGTCCGTACTGGTCCGTTCTGGTCTGTACTGGTCCGTACCGGTCCGTTCGGTACCGTTCGGGTCCGTACTGGTCCGTAGTTGTCCATACTGCTCCGTACTTGTCCATAATGGTCCATACGGTTCCGTACTAGTCCATACTGGTCTGTACTGGTCCGTACTGGGCCGTACTGGTCCGTTCTGGTCCGTATCGGTCCGTATTGGGTCCGTACTAGTCCGTATTGTTCCGTACTGGTCCGTTCCGGTCCGTTCATGTCCGTACTGGTCCGTACTTGTCCATACTGGTCCATACTGCTTCGTACTGGTCCGTAGTGGTCCGCACTGGTCCATACCTGTCCGTACTGTTCCGTACTGATCCGTACTGGTCCGTACTGATCCGTACTGGCCATACTGGACCGTAATGGTCCGTAGTGGTCCATACTGGTCTGTACTGGTCTGTACTGGTCCATACTGGGCCGTACTCGTCCGTACTGGTCCATACTGCTCCGTACTGGTTCATACTGGTCCATACCGGTGCATACCGGTCCGTTCTTGTCCGTTCTGGTCCGTACTGGTCCGTACCGCTGCGTACTGGTCCGTACTGGTCCATAATGGTCCATACTGGTCCGTACTGGTCCGTAGTGGTCCATACTGATCCATACCGGTCCATACTGGTCCGTACTGGTCCGTACTGGTCCGTACTTGTCCATAGTGTTCCGTACTGGTCCATACGGTTCCGTACTGGTCCATACTGGTCCGTACCGGTCCGTACCGGTCCTTACCTCTCTGTACCCGACCGTACCCGGTCTGTACCGGTCCGTATTGGTCCGTACTTGTCCATAGTGGTCCTTACTGGTCCGTACTGGCCCGTACTTGTCCATAGTGGTCCGTACTTGTCCATAGTGGTCCGTACTAGTCCATACTGGTCCGTACTGGTCCGTACTGGTCCGTACTTGTCCATAGTGGTCCATACTGGTTTGTACTGGTCCGTACCGGTCCCTGCTGGTCCGTACCGGCCTGTACGGGTCCGTACCGGTCCGTACCGGTCTGTACCGATCCGTTCCGGTCCGTACCGGTCCGTACCCGTCCGTACCCGTCCGTACCGGTCCGTTCCGGTCCGTACTGGTCCGTACTGGTCCATATTGGTCCGTACCGGTCCGTACCGGTCCTTACCTGTCTGTACCAGTCCGTACCGGTCCGTACCGGTCCGTATTGGTCCGTATTGCTCCGTACTGGTCCGTTCCAGTCCGTACCGGTCCGTATTGCTCCGTACCGGTCCGTAATGGTCCATACTGGTCCATACTGCTCCATACTGGTCCGTTCTGGTCTGTTCTGGTCCGCATTGGTCCATACTGGTCCGTACTGGTCCGTACTAGTCCATACTGGTCCATACTGGTCCGTACTGGTCCGTACTGGTCCATACTGTTCCATACAGGTCCGTACTGGTCCGTACTGGTTCGTATTGGTCCGTACTGCTCCGTACTGGTCCGTACTGGTCCGTACTGGTCCGTATTGCTCCGTACCGGTCCGTAATGGTCCATACTGGTCTATACTGGTCCATACTGCTCCATACTGGTCCGTTCTGGTCTGTTCTGGTCCGCATTGGTCCATACTGGTCCGTACAGGTATGTACTGGTCCATACTGGTCCATACAGGTCCGTACTGGTCCGTACTGATCCGTACTGGTCCGTAATGGTCCTTAGTGGTCCGTACTGGTGCATACCATTCTGTTCTGGTCCGTTCTGGTCCATACTGGTCCGTACCGGTCCGTTCTGGTCCGTACTGGTCCATACTGGTCCGTACTGGTCCGTAATGGTCCTTAGTGGTCCGTACTGGTGCATACCGGTCCGTTCTGGTCAGTTCTGGTCCGTACTGGTCCGTAGTGGTCCGTTCTGGTCCGTACTGGTCCATACTGGTCCGTACTGGTCCGTACCGGTCCATACTGGTCCGTAGTGGTCCGTACTGGTCCGTACCCGTCCATACCGGTCCGTACCGGTCCGTATTGGTCCGTACTGGTCCATACTGGTCCATACTGGTCCAAACTGGTCTGTACTGGTCTGTACTGGGCCTTACCGTTCCGTACTGGTCCGTACTGGTCGGTACTGGTCGGTACTGGTCCGTACTGGTCCGTACTGGTCCGTACTGGTCCATACAGGTCCGTAGTGGTCCGTACTGGTTCGTACTTGTCCGTACTGGTCCGTACTCGTCCGTACTTGTCCATACAGGTCAGTACTGCCCCGTAGTGGTCCATACTGGTGCATACCGGTCCATTCTGGTCCTTTCTGGCCTGTACTGGTCCGTACCGGTCCGTTCTGTTCCGTACTTGTCCATACTGGTCCATACTTGTCCATACTGGTCCATACTGGTCCGGACTGGTCCGTTGTGGTCCATACTGATCCATACCGGTCCATACTGGTCCGTACTTGTCCATAGTGTTCCCTACTGGTCCGTACTGGTCCGTACTGGTCCATATTGGTCCGTACTTGTCCGTACTGCTCCGTACTGGTCCGTACTGGTCCGTATGGGCCCGTACTGGTCCGTACTGGTCCGTATGGGTCCGTACTGGTCCGTACTGGTCTGTATTGCTCCGTACCGGTCCGTAATGTTCCATACTGGTCCATATTGGTCCATACTGCTCCATACTGGTCCGTTCTGGTCTGTTCTGGTCCGCATTGGTCCATACTGGTCCGTACTGGTATGTACTGGTCCATACTGGTCCATACAGGTCCGTACTGGTCCGTACTGGTCTGTACTGGTCCGTAATGGTCCTTAGTGGTCCGTACTGGTGCATACCATTCTGTTCTAGTTCGTTCTGGTCCGTACTGGTCCGTACTGGTCCGGTCTGGTCCATACCGGTCCACACTGGTCTATACTTGGCCGTACCGGTCTGTTCTGGTCCGTACTGGTCTCTACTGGTCCGTACGGGTCCGTAATGGTCCTTAGTGGTCCGTACTGGTGCATACCGGTCCGTTCTGGTCAGTTCTGGTCCGTATTGTTCCATACCGGTCCGTACTGGTCCGTACTGGTCCGTACTGGTCTGTTCTGGTCCGTACTTGTCCGTACCGGTCCGTACTGGTCCGTACGGGTCCGTACCGGTCCGTTCCTCTCCGTTCTGGTCCGTTCCGGTCCGTTCATGTCCGTACTGGTCTGTACTTGTCCGTACTGGTCCGTACTTGTCCATAGTGGTCCATACTGGTCCGTACTGGTCCGTAGTGGTCCATACTGATCCATACCAGTCCATCCTGGTCCGTACTGGTCCGTACTTGTCCATAGAGGTCCATACTGCTTCGTACTGGTCCGTAGTGGTCCGTACTGATCCATACCGGTCCGTACTGTTCCGTACTGATCCGTACTGGTCCGTACTGGTCCGTACTGATCCGTACTGGCCATACTGGACCGTAATGGTCCGTAGTGGTCCATACTGGGCCGTACTGGTCCGTACTGGTCTGTAGTGGTCCGTACTGGTCCGTACTGGTCTGTACTGGTCCATACTGGGCCGTACTCGTCCGTACTGGTCCATACTGGTCCGTACTGGTTCATACTGGTCCATACCGGTGCATACCGGTCCGTTCTGGTCCGTTCTGGTCCGTACCGCTGCGTACTGGTCCGTACTGGTCCATAAGGGTCCATACTGTTCCATACTGGTCCGTACCGGTCCGTTCCGCTCTGTACCGGTCCGTACCCGTCCGTACCGGTCCGTAATGTTCTGTAATGGTCCGTACCAGTCCGTATTGGCCCGTACTGGTCCGTGCTGGTCCGTACTGGTCCGTACTGGTCCGTTCTGGTCTGTACTGGTCCGTACCGGTCCGTTCGGTACCGTTCGGGTCCGTACTGGTCCGTAGTTGTCCATACTGCTCCGTACTTGTCCATAATGGTCCATACGGTTCCGTACTAGTCCATACTGGTCTGTACTGGTCCGTACTGGGCCGTACTGGTCCGTTCTGGTCCGTATCGGTCCGTATTGGTCCGTACTAGTCCGTATTGTTCCGTACTGGTCCGTATTGCTCCGCACTGGTGTGCACTGGTTCATACTGGTCCGTATTGGTCCGTAGTGTTCCGTACTGGTCCGTACAGGTCCGTAGTGGTCCATACTGGGCCGTACTGGTCAGTACTGGTCCGTACCGGTCTGTACCGGTCTGTACCGGTCCGTAATGCTCCATACTGGTCCGTACTGGTCCGTACTTGTCCATAGTGTTCCGTACTGGTCCGTACTAGTCCGTACTGGGCCATAGTGGGCCGTACCCTTCCATACCGGTCCGTACTGGCCGGTTCCTCTCCGTTCTCGTCCGTTCCGGTCCATTCATGTCCGTACTGGTCCGTACTTGTCCATACTGGTCCGTATTTGTCCATACTGGTCCCTACTGGTCCGTACTGGTCCGTACTGGTCCATACTGGTCCATACTGTTCCATACTGTTCTGTACTGGTCTGTACTGGTCTGTAATAGTCCATACTGGTCCGTACTTGTCCGTACTGGTCCGTAATGGTCCATACTGTTCCATACTGCTCCATACTGGTCCGTTCCGGTCCGTTCTGGTCTGTTCTGGTTCGCATTGGTCCATACTGGTCCGTACTGGTCCGTACTGGTCCATACTGTTCCATACAGGTCCGTACTGGTCCGTACTGGTTCGTATTGGTCCGTACTGCTCCGTACTGGTCCGTACTGGTCCGTACTGGTCCGTATTGCTCCGTACCGGTCCGTAATGGTCCATACTGGTCCATACTGGTCCATACTGCTCCATACTGGTCCGTTCTGGTCTGTTCTGGTCCGCATTGGTCCATACTGGTCCGTACTGGTATGTACTGGTCCATACTGGTCCATACAGGTCCGTACTGGTCCGTACCGGTCCGTACTGGTCCGTACTGGTCCGTAATGGTCCTTAGTGGTCCGTACTGGTGCATACCATTCTGTTCTGGTCCGTTCTGGTCCGTACTGGTCCGTACCGGTCCGTTCTGGTCCGTACTGGTCTCTACTGGTCCGTACTGGTCCGTAATGGTCCTTAGTGGTCCATACTGGTGCATACCGGTCCGTTCTGGTCAGTTCTGGTCCGTATTGTTCCGTACCGGTCCGTACTGGTCCGTACTGGTCCGTACTGGTCTGTTCTGGTCTGTACTTGTCCGTACTGGTCCGTACTTTTCCGTACCGGTCCGTACCGGTCCGTTCCTCTCCGTTCGGGTCTCTTCCGGTCCGTTCATGTCCGTACTGGTCCGTACTTGTCCATACTGGTACATACTGCTTCGTACTGGTCCGTAGTGGTCTGTACTGATCCATACCGGTCCGTACTGTTCCGTACTGATCCGTACTGGTCCGTACTGGTCCGTACTGATCCGTACTGGCCATACTGGACCGTAATGGTCCGTACTGGTCCGTAGTGTTCCGTACTGGTCCGTACTGGTCTGTAGTGGTCCGTACTGGTCCGTACTGGTCTGTACTGGTCCATACTGGGCCGTACTCGTCCGTACTGGTCCATACTAGTCCGTACTGGTTCATACTGGCCCATACCGGTGTATACCGGTCAGTTCTGGTCCGTTCTGGTCCGTACTGGTCCGTACCGCTGCGTACTGGTCCGTACTGGTCCATAATGGTCTATACTAGTCCATACTGGTCCGTACCGGTCCGTACCGGTCTTTACCGGTCCGTACCGGTCCGTACTGGCCCGTAATGTTCTCTAATGGTCCGTACCAGTCCGTATTGGCCCGTACTGGTCCGTACTGGTCCGTACAGGTCCGTACTGGTCCGTTCTGGTCTGTACTGGTCCGTACCGGTCCGTTCGGTACCGTTCGGTCCGTACTGGTCCGTAGTTGTCCATACTGCTCCGTACTTGTCCATAATGGTCCATACGGTTCCGTACTAGTCCATACTGGTCTGTACTGGTCCGTACTGGTCCGTACTGGTCCGTTCTGGTCCGTACCGGTCCATACTGGTCCATACTGGTCCGTACTGGTCCGTACTGGTCCGTAGTGGTCCATACTGGGCCGTACTGGTCTGTACCGGTCCGTACCCGTCCATACCGGTCCATACCGGTCCGTATTGGTCCGTACTGGTCCATACCGGTCCATACTGGTCCGAACTGGTCTGTACTGGGCCATACTGGTCTGTACAGGGCCTTACCATTCCGTACCGGTCCGTACTGGTCCGTACTGGTCCATACTTCTCCATAGTGTTCCGTACTGGTCCGTGCTGGTCCGTACTGGTCCATAATGGTCCTTAGTGGTCCGTACTGGTGCATACCGGTCCGTTCTGGTCAGTTCTGGTCCGTATTGTTCCGTACCGGTCCGTACTGGTCCGTACTGGTCCGTTCTGGTCCGTACCGGTCCATACTGGTCCATACTGGTCCGTACTGGTCCGTACTGGTCCGTAGTGGTCCATACTGGGCCGTACTGGTCTGTACCGGTCCGTACCCGTCCATACCGGTCCATACCGGTCCGTATTGGTCCGTACTGGTCCATACCGGTCCATACTGGTCCGAACTGGTCTGTACTGGGCCATACTGGTCTGTACAGGGCCTTACCATTCCGTACCGGTCCGTACTGGTCCGTACTGGTCCATACTTCTCCATAGTGTTCCGTACTGGTCCGTGCTGGTCCGTACTGGTCCATAATGGTCCTTAGTGGTCCGTACTGGTGCATACCGGTCCGTTCTGGTCAGTTCTGGTCCGTATTGTTCCGTACCGGTCCGTACTGGTCCGTACTGGTCCGTACTGGTCTGTTCTGGTCCGTACTTGTCCGTACTGGTCCGTACCGGTCCGTACTGGTCCGTACTGGTTCGTATTGGTCCCTACTGCTCCGTACTGGTCCGTACTGGTCCGTACTGGTCCGTATTGCTCCGTACCGTTCCGTAATGGTCCATACTGGTCCATACTGGTCCATACTGCTCCATACTGGTCCGTTCTGGTCTGTTCTGGTCCGCATTGGTCCATACTGGTCCGTACTGGTCCGTACTAGTCCATACTGGTCCATACTGGTCCGTACTGGTCCGTACTGGTCCATACTGTTCCATACAGGTCCGTACTGGTCCGTACTGGTTCGTATTGGTCCGTACTGCTCCGTACTGGTCCGTACTGGTCCGTACTGGTCCGTATTGCTCCGTACCGGTCCGTAATGGTCCATACTGGTCTATACTGGTCCATACTGCTCCATACTGGTCCGTTCTGGTCTGTTCTGGTCCGCATTGGTCCATACTGGTCCGTACAGGTATGTACTGGTCCATACTGGTCCATACAGGTCCGTACTGGTCCGTACTGATCCGTACTGGTCCGTAATGGTCCTTAGTGGTCCGTACTGGTGCATACCATTCTGTTCTGGTCCGTTCTGGTCCATACTGGTCCGTACCGGTCCGTTCTGGTCCGTACTGGTCCATACTGGTCCGTACTGGTCCGTAATGGTCCTTTGTGGTCCGTACTGGTGCATACCGGTCCGTTCTGGTCAGTTCTGGTCCGTACTGGTCCGTAGTGGTCCGTTCTGGTCCGTACTGGTCCATACTGGTCCGTACTGGTCCGTACCGGTCCATACTGGTCCGTAGTGGTCCGTACCGGTCCGTACCCGTCCATACCGGTCCGTACCGGTCCGTATTGGTCCGTACTGGTCCATACTGGTCCATACTGGTCCAAACTGGTCTGTACTGGTCTGTACTGGGCCTTACCGTTCCGTACTGGTCCGTACTGGTCGGTACTGGTCGGTACTGGTCCGTACTGGTCCGTACTGGTCCGTACTGGTCCATACAGGTCCGTAGTGGTCCGTACTGGTTCGTACTTGTCCGTACTGGTCCGTACTCGTCCGTACTTGTCCATACAGGTCAGTACTGCCCCGTAGTGGTCCATACTGGTGCATACCGGTCCATTCTGGTCCTTTCTGGCCTGTACTGGTCCGTACCGGTCCGTTCTGTTCCGTACTTGTCCATACTGGTCCATACTTGTCCATACTGGTCCATACTGGTCCGGACTGGTCCGTTGTGGTCCATACTGATCCATACCGGTCCATACTGGTCCGTACTTGTCCATAGTGTTCCCTACTGGTCCGTACTGGTCCGTACTGGTCCATATTGGTCCGTACTTGTCCGTACTGCTCCGTACTGGTCCGTACTGGTCCGTATGGGCCCGTACTGGTCCGTACTGGTCCGTATGGGTCCGTACTGGTCCGTACTGGTCTGTATTGCTCCGTACCGGTCCGTAATGTTCCATACTGGTCCATATTGGTCCATACTGCTCCATACTGGTCCGTTCTGGTCTGTTCTGGTCCGCATTGGTCCATACTGGTCCGTACTGGTATGTACTGGTCCATACTGGCCATACAGGTCCGTACTGGTCCGTACTGGTCTGTACTGGTCCGTAATGGTCCTTAGTGGTCCGTACTGGTGCATACCATTCTGTTCTAGTTCGTTCTGGTCCGTACTGGTCCGTACTGGTCCGTTCTGGTCCATACCGGTCCACACTGGTCTATACTTGGCCGTACCGGTCTGTTCTGGTCCGTACTGGTCTCTACTGGTCCGTACGGGTCCGTAATGGTCCTTAGTGGTCCGTACTGGTGCATACCGGTCCGTTCTGGTCAGTTCTGGTCCGTATTGTTCCATACCGGTCCGTACTGGTCCGTACTGGTCCGTACTGGTCTGTTCTGGTCCGTACTTGTCCGTACCGGTCCGTACTGGTCCGTACGGGTCCGTACCGGTCCGTTCCTCTCCGTTCTGGTCCGTTCCGGTCCGTTCATGTCCGTACTGGTCTGTACTTGTCCGTACTGGTCCGTACTTGTCCATAGTGGTCCATACTGGTCCGTACTGGTCCGTAGTGGTCCATACTGATCCATACCAGTCCATCCTGGTCCGTACTGGTCCGTACTTGTCCATAGAGGTCCATACTGCTTCGTACTGGTCCGTAGTGGTCCGTACTGCTCCATACCGGTCCGTACTGGTCCGTACTGATCCGTACTGGTCCGTACTGGTCCGTACTGATCCGTAGTGGTCCATACTGGTCCGTAATGGTCCGTAGTGGTCCATACTGGTCCGTACTGGTCCGTACTGGTCTGTAGTGGTCCGTACTGGTCCGTACTGGTCTGTACTGGACCATACTGGGCCGTACTCGTCCGTACTGGTCCATACTGGTCCGTACTGGTTCATACTGGTCCATACCGGTGCATACCGGTCCGTTCTGGTCCGTTCTGGTCCGTACTGGTCCGTACCGCTGCGTACTGGTCCGTACTGGTCCATAATGGTCCATACTGGTCCATACTGGTCCGTACCGGTCCGTTCCGCTCTGTACCGGTCCGTACCCGTCCGTACCGGTCCGTAATGTTCTGTAATGGTCCGTACCAGTCCGTATTGGCCCGTACTGGTCCGTGCTGGTCCGTACTGGTCCGTACTGGTCCGTTCTGGTCTGTACTGGTCCGTACCGGTCCGTTCGGTACCGTTCGGGTCCGTACTGGTCCGTAGTTGTCCATACTGCTCCGTACTTGTCCATAATGGTCCATACGGTTCCGTACTAGTCCATACTGGTCTGTACTGGTCCGTACTGGGCCGTACTGGTCCGTTCTGGTCCGTATCGGTCCGTATTGGTCCGTACTAGTCCGTATTGTTCCGTACTGGTCCGTTCCGGTCCGTTCATGTCCGTACTGGTCCGTACTTGTCCATACTGGTCCATACTGCTTCGTACTGGTCCGTAGTGGTCCGCACTGGTCCATACCTGTCCGTACTGTTCCGTACTGATCCGTACTGATCCGTACTGGTCCGTACTGATCCGTACTGGCCATACTGGACCGTAATGGTCCGTAGTGGTCCATACTGGTCTGTACTGGTCTGTACTGGTCCATACTGGGCCGTACTCGTCCGTACTGGTCCATACTGCTCCGTACTGGTTCATACTGGTCCATACCGGTGCATACCGGTCCGTTCTTGTCCGTTCTGGTCCGTACTGGTCCGTACCGCTGCGTACTGGTCCGTACTGGTCCATAATGGTCCATACTGGTCCGTACTGGTCCGTAGTGGTCCATACTGATCCATACCGGTCCATACTGGTCCGTACTGGTCCGTACTGGTCCGTACTTGTCCATAGTGTTCCGTACTGGTCCATACGGTTCCGTACTGGTCCATACTGGTCCGTACCGGTCCGTACCGGTCCTTACCTCTCTGTACCCGACCGTACCGGTCTGTACCGGTCCGTATTAGTCCGTACTTGTCCATAGTGGTCCTTACTGGTCCGTACTGGCCCGTACTTGCCCATAGTGGTCCGTACTTGTCCATAGTGGTCCGTACTAGTCCATACTGGTCCGTACTGGTCCGTACTGGTCCGTACTTGTCCATAGTGGTCCATACTGGTTTGTACTGGTCCGTACCGGTCCCTGCTGGTCCGTACCGGCCTGTACGGGTCCGTACCGGTCCGTACCGGTCTGTACCGATCCGTTCCGGTCCGTACCGGTCCGTACCCGTCCGTACCCGTCCGTACCGGTCCGTTCCGGTCCGTACTGGTCCGTACTGGTCCATATTGGTCCGTACCGGTCCGTACCGGTCCTTACCTGTCTGTACCAGTCCGTACCGGTCCGTACCGGTCCGTATTGGTCCGTATTGCTCCGTACTGGTCCGTTCCAGTCCGTACCGGTCCGTATTGCTCCGTACCGGTCCGTAATGGTCCATACTGGTCCATACTGCTCCATACTGGTCCGTTCTGGTCTGTTCTGGTCCGCATTGGTCCATACTGGTCCGTACTGGTCCGTACTAGTCCATACTGGTCCATACTGGTCCGTACTGGTCCGTACTGGTCCATACTGTTCCATACAGGTCCGTACTGGTCCGTACTGGTTCGTATTGGTCCGTACTGCTCCGTACTGGTCCGTACTGGTCCGTACTGGTCCGTATTGCTCCGTACCGGTCCGTAATGGTCCATACTGGTCTATACTGGTCCATACTGCTCCATACTGGTCCGTTCTGGTCTGTTCTGGTCCGCATTGGTCCATACTGGTCCGTACAGGTATGTACTGGTCCATACTGGTCCATACAGGTCCGTACTGGTCCGTACTGATCCGTACTGGTCCGTAATGGTCCTTAGTGGTCCGTACTGGTGCATACCATTCTGTTCTGGTCCGTTCTGGTCCATACTGGTCCGTACCGGTCCGTTCTGGTCCGTACTGGTCCATACTGGTCCGTACTGGTCCGTAATGGTCCTTAGTGGTCCGTACTGGTGCATACCGGTCCGTTCTGGTCAGTTCTGGTCCGTACTGGTCCGTAGTGGTCCGTTCTGGTCCGTACTGGTCCATACTGGTCCGTACTGGTCCGTACCGGTCCATACTGGTCCGTAGTGGTCCGTACTGGTCCGTACCCGTCCATACCGGTCCGTACCGGTCCGTATTGGTCCGTACTGGTCCATACTGGTCCATACTGGTCCAAACTGGTCTGTACTGGTCTGTACTGGGCCTTACCGTTCCGTACTGGTCCGTACTGGTCGGTACTGGTCGGTACTGGTCCGTACTGGTCCGTACTGGTCCGTACTGGTCCATACAGGTCCGTAGTGGTCCGTACTGGTTCGTACTTGTCCGTACTGGTCCGTACTCGTCCGTACTTGTCCATACAGGTCAGTACTGCCCCGTAGTGGTCCATACTGGTGCATACCGGTCCATTCTGGTCCTTTCTGGCCTGTACTGGTCCGTACCGGTCCGTTCTGTTCCGTACTTGTCCATACTGGTCCATACTTGTCCATACTGGTCCATACTGGTCCGGACTGGTCCGTTGTGGTCCATACTGATCCATACCGGTCCATACTGGTCCGTACTTGTCCATAGTGTTCCCTACTGGTCCGTACTGGTCCGTACTGGTCCATATTGGTCCGTACTTGTCCGTACTGCTCCGTACTGGTCCGTACTGGTCCGTATGGGCCCGTACTGGTCCGTACTGGTCCGTATGGGTCCGTACTGGTCCGTACTGGTCTGTATTGCTCCGTACCGGTCCGTAATGTTCCATACTGGTCCATATTGGTCCATACTGCTCCATACTGGTCCGTTCTGGTCTGTTCTGGTCCGCATTGGTCCATACTGGTCCGTACTGGTATGTACTGGTCCATACTGGTCCATACAGGTCCGTACTGGTCCGTACTGGTCTGTACTGGTCCGTAATGGTCCTTAGTGGTCCGTACTGGTGCATACCATTCTGTTCTAGTTCGTTCTGGTCCGTACTGGTCCGTACTGGTCCGGTCTGGTCCATACCGGTCCACACTGGTCTATACTTGGCCGTACCGGTCTGTTCTGGTCCGTACTGGTCTCTACTGGTCCGTACGGGTCCGTAATGGTCCTTAGTGGTCCGTACTGGTGCATACCGGTCCGTTCTGGTCAGTTCTGGTCCGTATTGTTCCATACCGGTCCGTACTGGTCCGTACTGGTCCGTACTGGTCTGTTCTGGTCCGTACTTGTCCGTACCGGTCCGTACTGGTCCGTACGGGTCCGTACCGGTCCGTTCCTCTCCGTTCTGGTCCGTTCCGGTCCGTTCATGTCCGTACTGGTCTGTACTTGTCCGTACTGGTCCGTACTTGTCCATAGTGGTCCATACTGGTCCGTACTGGTCCGTAGTGGTCCATACTGATCCATACCAGTCCATCCTGGTCCGTACTGGTCCGTACTTGTCCATAGAGGTCCATACTGCTTCGTACTGGTCCGTAGTGGTCCGTACTGATCCATACCGGTCCGTACTGTTCCGTACTGATCCGTACTGGTCCGTACTGGTCCGTACTGATCCGTACTGGCCATACTGGACCGTAATGGTCCGTAGTGGTCCATACTGGGCCGTACTGGTCCGTACTGGTCTGTAGTGGTCCGTACTGGTCCGTACTGGTCTGTACTGGTCCATACTGGGCCGTACTCGTCCGTACTGGTCCATACTGGTCCGTACTGGTTCATACTGGTCCATACCGGTGCATACCGGTCCGTTCTGGTCCGTTCTGGTCCGTACCGCTGCGTACTGGTCCGTACTGGTCCATAAGGGTCCATACTGTTCCATACTGGTCCGTACCGGTCCGTTCCGCTCTGTACCGGTCCGTACCCGTCCGTACCGGTCCGTAATGTTCTGTAATGGTCCGTACCAGTCCGTATTGGCCCGTACTGGTCCGTGCTGGTCCGTACTGGTCCGTACTGGTCCGTTCTGGTCTGTACTGGTCCGTACCGGTCCGTTCGGTACCGTTCGGGTCCGTACTGGTCCGTAGTTGTCCATACTGCTCCGTACTTGTCCATAATGGTCCATACGGTTCCGTACTAGTCCATACTGGTCTGTACTGGTCCGTACTGGGCCGTACTGGTCCGTTCTGGTCCGTATCGGTCCGTATTGGTCCGTACTAGTCCGTATTGTTCCGTACTGGTCCGTATTGCTCCGCACTGGTGTGCACTGGTTCATACTGGTCCGTATTGGTCCGTAGTGTTCCGTACTGGTCCGTACAGGTCCGTAGTGGTCCATACTGGGCCGTACTGGTCAGTACTGGTCCGTACCGGTCTGTACCGGTCTGTACCGGTCCGTAATGCTCCATACTGGTCCGTACTGGTCCGTACTTGTCCATAGTGTTCCGTACTGGTCCGTACTAGTCCGTACTGGGCCATAGTGGGCCGTACCCTTCCATACCGGTCCGTACTGGCCGGTTCCTCTCCGTTCTCGTCCGTTCCGGTCCATTCATGTCCGTACTGGTCCGTACTTGTCCATACTGGTCCGTATTTGTCCATACTGGTCCCTACTGGTCCGTACTGGTCCGTACTGGTCCATACTGGTCCATACTGTTCCATACTGTTCTGTACTGGTCTGTACTGGTCTGTAATAGTCCATACTGGTCCGTACTTGTCCGTACTGGTCCGTAATGGTCCATACTGTTCCATACTGCTCCATACTGGTCCGTTCCGGTCCGTTCTGGTCTGTTCTGGTTCGCATTGGTCCATACTGGTCCGTACTGGTCCGTACTGGTCCATACTGTTCCATACAGGTCCGTACTGGTCCGTACTGGTTCGTATTGGTCCGTACTGCTCCGTACTGGTCCGTACTGGTCCGTACTGGTCCGTATTGCTCCGTACCGGTCCGTAATGGTCCATACTGGTCCATACTGGTCCATACTGCTCCATACTGGTCCGTTCTGGTCTGTTCTGGTCCGCATTGGTCCATACTGGTCCGTACTGGTATGTACTGGTCCATACTGGTCCATACAGGTCCGTACTGGTCCGTACCGGTCCGTACTGGTCCGTACTGGTCCGTAATGGTCCTTAGTGGTCCGTACTGGTGCATACCATTCTGTTCTGGTCCGTTCTGGTCCGTACTGGTCCGTACCGGTCCGTTCTGGTCCGTACTGGTCTCTACTGGTCCGTACTGGTCCGTAATGGTCCTTAGTGGTCCATACTGGTGCATACCGGTCCGTTCTGGTCAGTTCTGGTCCGTATTGTTCCGTACCGGTCCGTACTGGTCCGTACTGGTCCGTACTGGTCTGTTCTGGTCTGTACTTGTCCGTACTGGTCCGTACTTTTCCGTACCGGTCCGTACCGGTCCGTTCCTCTCCGTTCGGGTCTCTTCCGGTCCGTTCATGTCCGTACTGGTCCGTACTTGTCCATACTGGTACATACTGCTTCGTACTGGTCCGTAGTGGTCTGTACTGATCCATACCGGTCCGTACTGTTCCGTACTGATCCGTACTGGTCCGTACTGGTCCGTACTGATCCGTACTGGCCATACTGGACCGTAATGGTCCGTACTGGTCAGTAGTGTTCCGTACTGGTCCGTACTGGTCTGTAGTGGTCCGTACTGGTCCGTACTGGTCTGTACTGGTCCATACTGGGCCGTACTCGTCCGTACTGGTCCATACTAGTCCGTACTGGTTCATACTGGCCCATACCGGTGTATACCGGTCAGTTCTGGTCCGTTCTGGTCCGTACTGGTCCGTACCGCTGCGTACTGGTCCGTACTGGTCCATAATGGTCTATACTAGTCCATACTGGTCCGTACCGGTCCGTACCGGTCTTTACCGGTCCGTACCGGTCCGTACTGGCCCGTAATGTTCTCTAATGGTCCGTACCAGTCCGTATTGGCCCGTACTGGTCCGTACTGGTCCGTACAGGTCCGTACTGGTCCGTTCTGGTCTGTACTGGTCCGTACCGGTCCGTTCGGTACCGTTCGGTCCGTACTGGTCCGTAGTTGTCCATACTGCTCCGTACTTGTCCATAATGGTCCATACGGTTCCGTACTAGTCCATACTGGTCTGTACTGGTCCGTACTGGTCCGTACTGGTCCGTTCTGGTCCGTACCGGTCCATACTGGTCCATACTGGTCCGTACTGGTCCGTACTGGTCCGTAGTGGTCCATACTGGGCCGTACTGGTCTGTACCGGTCCGTACCCGTCCATACCGGTCCATACCGGTCCGTATTGGTCCGTACTGGTCCATACCGGTCCATACTGGTCCGAACTGGTCTGTACTGGGCCATACTGGTCTGTACAGGGCCTTACCATTCCGTACCGGTCCGTACTGGTCCGTACTGGTCCATACTTCTCCATAGTGTTCCGTACTGGTCCGTGCTGGTCCGTACTGGTCCATAATGGTCCTTAGTGGTCCGTACTGGTGCATACCGGTCCGTTCTGGTCAGTTCTGGTCCGTATTGTTCCGTACCGGTCCGTACTGGTCCGTACTGGTCCGTTCTGGTCCGTACCGGTCCATACTGGTCCATACTGGTCCGTACTGGTCCGTACTGGTCCGTAGTGGTCCATACTGGGCCGTACTGGTCTGTACCGGTCCGTACCCGTCCATACCGGTCCATACCGGTCCGTATTGGTCCGTACTGGTCCATACCGGTCCATACTGGTCCGAACTGGTCTGTACTGGGCCATACTGGTCTGTACAGGGCCTTACCATTCCGTACCGGTCCGTACTGGTCCGTACTGGTCCATACTTCTCCATAGTGTTCCGTACTGGTCCGTGCTGGTCCGTACTGGTCCATAATGGTCCTTAGTGGTCCGTACTGGTGCATACCGGTCCGTTCTGGTCAGTTCTGGTCCGTATTGTTCCGTACCGGTCCGTACTGGTCCGTACTGGTCCGTACTGGTCTGTTCTGGTCCGTACTTGTCCGTACTGGTCCGTACCGGTCCGTACTGGTCCGTACTGGTTCGTATTGGTCCCTACTGCTCCGTACTGGTCCGTACTGGTCCGTACTGGTCCGTATTGCTCCGTACCGTTCCGTAATGGTCCATACTGGTCCATACTGGTCCATACTGCTCCATACTGGTCCGTTCTGGTCTGTTCTGGTCCGCATTGGTCCATACTGGTCCGTACTGGTCCGTACTGGTCCGTACTGGTCCGTATTGCTCCGTACCGGTCCGTAATGGTCCATACTGGTCCATACTGGTCCATACTGCTCCATACTGGTCCGTTCTGGTCTGTTCTGGTCCGCATTGGTCCATACTGGTCCGTACTGGTCCGTACTAGTCCATACTGGTCCATACAGGTCCGTACTGGTCCGTATGGTCCTTAGTGGTCCGTACTGGTGCATACCATTCTGTTCTGGTCCGTTCTGGTCCGTACTGGTCCGTACTGGTCCGTTCTGGTCCGTACTGGTCCATACTGGTCCGTACTGGTCCGTAGTGGTCCGTACTGGTCCGTACTAGTCCATACTGGTCTGTACTGGTCCGTACTGGTCCATACTGGTCCGTTCTGGTCCGTACCGGTCCATACTGGTCCGTAGTGGTCCGTACTGGTCCGTAGTGGTCCATACTGGGCCGTACTGGTCCGTACTGGTCCGTACCCGCCCATACCGGTCCGTACCGGTCCGTATTGGTCCGTACTGGTCCATACTGGTCCAAACTGGTCCAAACTGGTCTGTACTGGGCCATACTGGGCCATACAGGTCTGTACTGGGCCTTACCGTTCCGTACTGGTCCGTACTGGTCGGTACTGGTCCGTACTGGTCCGTACTGGTCCATACAGGTCCGTAGTGGTCCGTACTGGTTCGTACTTGTCCGTACTGGTCCGTACTCGTCCGTACAGGTCCATACAGGTCAGTACTGCCCCGTAGTGGTCCATACTGGTGCATACCGGTCCATTCTGGTCCTTTCTGGCCTGTACTGGTCCGTACCGGTCCGTTCTGTTCCGTACTTGTCCATACTGGTCCATACTTGTCCATACTGGTCCATACTGGTCCGGACTGGTCCGTTGTGGCCCATACTGATCCATACCGGTCCATACTGGTCCGTACTTGTCCATAGTGTTCCCTACTGGTCCGTACTGGTCCGTACTGGTCCATATTGGTCCGTACTTGTCCGTACTGCTCCGTACTGGTCCGTACTGGTCCGTATGGGCCCGTACTGGTCCGTACTGGTCCGTATGGGTCCGTACTGGTCCGTACTGGTCTGTATTGCTCCGTACCGGTCCGTAATGTTCCATACTGGTCCATATTGGTCCATACTGCTCCATACTGGTCCGTTCTGGTCTGTTCTGGTCCGCATTGGTCCATACTGGTCCGTACTGGTATGTACTGGTCCATACTGGCCATACAGGTCCGTACTGGTCCGTACTGGTCTGTACTGGTCCGTAATGGTCCTTAGTGGTCCGTACTGGTGCATACCATTCTGTTCTAGTTCGTTCTGGTCCGTACTGGTCCGTACTGGTCCGTTCTGGTCCATACCGGTCCATACTGGTCTATACTTGGCCGTACCGGTCTGTTCTGGTCCGTACTGGTCTCTACTGGTCCGTACGGGTCCGTAATGGTCCTTAGTGGTCCGTACTGGTGCATACCGGTCCGTTCTGGTCAGTTCTGGTCCGTATTGTTCCGTACCGGTCCGTACTGGTCCGTACTGGTCCGTACTGGTCTGTTCTGGTCCGTACTTGTCCGTACCGGTCCGTACTGGTCCGTACGGGTCCGTACGGGTCCGTTCCTCTCCGTTCTGGTCCGTTCCGGTTAGTTCATGTCCGTACTGGTCTGTACTTGTCCGTACTGGTCCGTACTTGTCCATAGTGGTCCATACTGGTCCGTACTGGTCCGTAGTGGTCCATACTGATCCATACCAGTCCATCCTGGTCCGTACTGGTCCGTACTTGTCCATAGAGGTCCATACTGCTTCGTACTGGTCCGTAGTGGTCCGTACTGCTCCATACCGGTCCGTACTGTTCCGTACTGATCCGTACTGGTCCGTACTGGTCCGTACTGATCCGTACTGGCCATACTGGACCGTAATGGTCCGTAGTGGTCCATACTGGTCCGTACTGGTCCGTACTGGTCTGTAGTGGTCCGTACTGGTCCGTACTGGTCTGTACTGGTCCATACTGGGCCGTACTCGTCCGTACTGGTCCATACTGGTCCGTACTGGTTCATACTGGTCCATACCGGTGCATACCGGTCCGTTCTGGTCCGTTCTGGTCCGTACTGGTCCGTACCGCTGCGTACTGGTCCGTACTGGTCCATAATGGTCCATACTGGTCCATACTGGTCCGTACCGGTCCGTTCCGCTCTGTACCGGTCCGTACCCGTCCGTACCGGTCCGTAATGTTCTGTAATGGTCCGTACCAGTCCGTATTGGCCCGTACTGGTCCGTGCTGGTCCGTACTGGTCCATACTGGTCCGTTCTGGTCTGTACTGGTCCGTACCGGTCCGTTCGGTACCGTTCGGGTCCGTACTGGTCCGTAGTTGTCCATACTGCTCCGTACTTGTCCATAATGGTCCATACGGTTCCGTACTAGTCCATACTGGTCTGTACTGGTCCGTACTGGGCCGTACTGGTCCGTTCTGGTCCGTATCGGTCCGTATTGGTCCGTACTAGTCCGTATTGTTCCGTACTGGTCCGTTCCGGTCCGTTCATGTCCGTACTGGTCCGTACTTGTCCATACTGGTCCATACTGCTTCGTACTGGTCCGTAGTGGTCCGCACTGGTCCATACCTGTCCGTACTGTTCCGTACTGATCCGTACTGATCCGTACTGGTCCGTACTGATCCGTACTGGCCATACTGGACCGTAATGGTCCGTAGTGGTCCATACTGGTCTGTACTGGTCTGTACTGGTCCATACTGGGCCGTACTCGTCCGTACTGGTCCATACTGCTCCGTACTGGTTCATACTGGTCCATACCGGTGCATACCGGTCCGTTCTTGTCCGTTCTGGTCCGTACTGGTCCGTACCGCTGCGTACTGGTCCGTACTGGTCCATAATGGTCCATACTGGTCCGTACTGGTCCGTAGTGGTCCATACTGATCCATACCGGTCCATACTGGTCCGTACTGGTCCGTACTTGTCCATAGTGTTCCGTACTGGTCCATACGGTTCCGTACTGGTCCATACTGGTCCGTACCGGTCCGTACCGGTCCTTACCTCTCTGTACCCGACCGTACCGGTCTGTACCGGTCCGTATTGGTCCGTACTTGTCCATAGTGGTCCATACTGGTCCGTACTGGCCCGTACTTGTCCATAGTGGTCCGTACTTGTCCATAGTGGTCCGTACTAGTCCATACTGGTCCGTACTGGTCCGTACTGGTCCGTACTTGTCCATAGTGGTCCATACTGGTTTGTACTGGTCCGTACCGGTCCCTACTGGTCCGTACCGGCCTGTACGGGTCCGTACCGGTCCGTACCGGTCTGTACCGATCCGTTCCGGTCCGTACCGGTCCGTACCCGTCCGTACCCGTCCGTACCGGTCCGTTCCGGTCCGTACTGGTCCGTACTGGTCCATATTGGTCCGTACCGGTCCGTACCGATCCTTACCTGTCTGTACCAGTCCGTACCGGTCCGTACCGGTCCGTATTGGTCCGTATTGCTCCGTACTGGTCCGTTCCAGTCCGTACCGGTCCGTATTGCTCCGTACCGGTCCGTAATGGTCCATACTGGTCCATACTGCTCCATAGTGGTCCGTTCTGGTCTGTTCTGGTCCGCATTGGTCCATACTGGTCCGTACTGGTCCGTACTAGTCCATACTGGTCCATACTGGTCCGTACTGGTCCGTACTGGTCCATACTGTTCCATACAGGTCCGTACTGGTCCGTACTGGTTCGTATTGGTCCGTACTGCTCCGTACTGGTCCGTACTGGTCCGTACTGGTCCGTATTGCTCCGTACCGGTCCGTAATGGTCCATACTGGTCCATACTGGTCCATACTGCTCCATACTGGTCCGTTCTGGTCTGTTCTGGTCCGCATTGGTCCATACTGGTCCGTACTGGTATGTACTGGTCCATACTGGTCCATACAGGTCCGTACTGGTCCGTACCGGTCCGTACTGGTCCGTACTGGTCCGTAATGGTCCTTAGTGGTCCGTACTGGTGCATACCATTCTGTTCTGGTCCGTTCTGGTCCGTACTGGTCCGTACCGGTCCGTTCTGGTCCGTACTGGTCCATACTGGTCCGTACTGGTCTGTAATGGTCCTTAGTGGTCCGTACTGGTGCATACCGGTCCGTTCTGGTCAGTTCTGGTCCGTACTGGTCCGTAGTGGTCCGTTCTGGTCCGTACTGGTCCATACTGGTCCGTACTGGTCCGTACCGGTCCATACTGGTCCGTAGTGGTCCGTACTGGTCCGTAGTGGTCCATACTGGGCCGTACTGGTCCGTACCGGTCCGTACCCGTCCATACTGGTCCGTACCGGTCCGTATTGGTCCGTACTGGTCCATACTGGTCCATACTGGTCCAAACTGGTCTGTACTGGTCTGTACTGGGCCTTACCGTTCCGTACTGGTCCGTACTGGTCGGTACTGGTCGGTACTGGTCCGTACCGGTCCGTACTGGTCCGTACTGGTCCATACTGGTCCGTAGTGGTCCGTACTGGTTCGTACTTGTCCGTACTGGTCCGTACTCGTCCGTACTTGTCCATACAGGTCAGTACTGCCCCGTAGTGGTCCATACTGGTGCATACCGGTCCATTCTGGTCCTTTCTGGCCTGTACTGGTCCGTACCGGTCCGTTCTGTTCCGTACTTGTCCATACTGGTCCATACTTGTCCATACTGGTCCATACTGGTCCGGACTGGTCCGTTGTGGTCCATACTGATCCATACCGGTCCATACTGGTCCGTACTTGTCCATAGTGTTCCCTACTGGTCCGTACTGGTCCGTACTGGTCCATATTGGTCCGTACTTGTCCGTACTGCTCCGTACTGGTCCGTACTGGTCCGTATGGGCCCGTACTGGTCCATACTGGTCCGTATGGGTCCGTACTGGTCCGTACTGGTCTGTATTGCTCCGTACCGGTCCGTAATGTTCCATACTGGTCCATATTGGTCCATACTGCTCCATACTGGTCCGTTCTGGTCTGTTCTGGTCCGCATTGGTCCATACTGGTCCGTACTGGTATGTACTGGTCCATACTGGCCATACAGGTCCGTACTGGTCCGTACTGGTCTGTACTGGTCCGTAATGGTCCTTAGTGGTCCGTACTGGTGCATACCATTCTGTTCTAGTTCGTTCTGGTCCGTACTGGTCCGTACTGGTCCGTTCTCGTCCATACCGGTCCACACTGGTCTATACTTGGCCGTACCGGTCTGTTCTGGTCCGTACTGGTCTCTACTGGTCCGTACGGGTCCGTAATGGTCCTTAGTGGTCCGTACTGGTGCATACCGGTCCGTTCTGGTCAGTTCTGGTCCGTATTGTTCCATACCGGTCCGTACTGGTCCGTACTGGTCCGTACTGGTCTGTTCTGGTCCGTACTTGTCCGTACCGGTCCGTAGTGGTCCGTACGCGTCCGTACCGGTCCGTTCCTCTCCGTTCTGGTCCGTTCCGGTTAGTTCATGTCCGTACTGGTCTGTACTTGTCCGTACTGGTCCGTACTTGTCCATAGTGGTCCATACTGGTCCGTACTGGTCCGTAGTGGTCCATACTGATCCATACCAGTCCATCCTGGTCCGTACTGGTCCGTACTTGTCCATAGAGGTCCATACTGCTTCGTACTGGTCCGTAGTGGTCCGTACTGCTCCATACCGGTCCGTACTGTTCCGTACTGATCCGTACTGGTCCGTACTGGTCCGTACTGATCCGTACTGGCCATACTGGACCGTAATGGTCCGTAGTGGTCCATACTGGTCCGTACTGGTCCGTACTGGTCTGTAGTGGTCCGTACTGGTCCGTACTGGTCTGTACTGGTCCATACTGGGCCGTACTCGTCCGTACTGGTCCATACTGGTCCGTACTGGTTCATACTGGTCCATACCGGTGCATACCGGTCCGTTCTGGTCCGTTCTGGTCCGTACTGGTCCGTACCGCTGCGTACTGGTCCGTACTGGTCCATAATGGTCCATACTGGTCCATACTGGTCCGTACCGGTCCGTTCCGCTCTGTACCGGTCCGTACCCGTCCGTACCGGTCCGTAATGTTCTGTAATGGTCCGTACCAGTCCGTATTGGCCCGTACTGGTCCGTGCTGGTCCGTACTGGTCCATACTGGTCCGTTCTGGTCTGTACTGGTCCGTACCGGTCCGTTCGGTACCGTTCGGGTCCGTACTGGTCCGTAGTTGTCCATACTGCTCCGTACTTGTCCATAATGGTCCATACGGTTCCGTACTAGTCCATACTGGTCTGTACTGGTCCGTACTGGGCCGTACTGGTCCGTTCTGGTCCGTATCGGTCCGTATTGGTCCGTACTAGTCCGTATTGTTCCGTACTGGTCCGTTCCGGTCCGTTCATGTCCGTACTGGTCCGTACTTGTCCATACTGGTCCATACTGCTTCGTACTGGTCCGTAGTGGTCCGCACTGGTCCATACCTGTCCGTACTGTTCCGTACTGATCCGTACTGATCCGTACTGGTCCGTACTGATCCGTACTGGCCATACTGGACCGTAATGGTCCGTAGTGGTCCATACTGGTCTGTACTGGTCTGTACTGGTCCATACTGGGCCGTACTCGTCCGTACTGGTCCATACTGCTCCGTACTGGTTCATACTGGTCCATACCGGTGCATACCGGTCCGTTCTTGTCCGTTCTGGTCCGTACTGGTCCGTACCGCTGCGTACTGGTCCGTACTGGTCCATAATGGTCCATACTGGTCCGTACTGGTCCGTAGTGGTCCATACTGATCCATACCGGTCCATACTGGTCCGTACTGGTCCGTACTGGTCCGTACTTGTCCATAGTGTTCCGTACTGGTCCATACGGTTCCGTACTGGTCCATACTGGTCCGTACCGGTCCGTACCGGTCCTTACCTCTCTGTACCCGACCGTACCGGTCTGTACCGGTCCGTATTGGTCCGTACTTGTCCATAGTGGTCCATACTGGTCCGTACTGGCCCGTACTTGTCCATAGTGGTCCGTACTTGTCCATAGTGGTCCGTACTAGTCCATACTGGTCCGTACTGGTCCGTACTGGTCCGTACTTGTCCATAGTGGTCCATACTGGTTTGTACTGGTCCGTACCGGTCCCTACTGGTCCGTACCGGCCTGTACGGGTCCGTACCGGTCCGTACCGGTCTGTACCGATCCGTTCCGGTCCGTACCGGTCCGTACCCGTCCGTACCCGTCCGTACCGGTCCGTTCCGGTCCGTACTGGTCCGTACTGGTCCATATTGGTCCGTACCGGTCCGTACCGATCCTTACCTGTCTGTACCAGTCCGTACCGGTCCGTACCGGTCCGTATTGGTCCGTATTGCTCCGTACTGGTCCGTTCCAGTCCGTACCGGTCCGTATTGCTCCGTACCGGTCCGTAATGGTCCATACTGGTCCATACTGCTCCATAGTGGTCCGTTCTGGTCTGTTCTGGTCCGCATTGGTCCATACTGGTCCGTACTGGTCCGTACTAGTCCATACTGGTCCATACTGGTCCGTACTGGTCCGTACTGGTCCATACTGTTCCATACAGGTCCGTACTGGTCCGTACTGGTTCGTATTGGTCCGTACTGCTCCGTACTGGTCCGTACTGGTCCGTACTGGTCCGTATTGCTCCGTACTGGTCCGTAATGGTCCATACTGGTCCATACTGGTCCATACTGCTCCATACTGGTCCGTTCTGGTCTGTTCTGGTCCGCATTGGTCCATACTGGTCCGTACTGGTATGTACTGGTCCATACTGGTCCATACAGGTCCGTACTGGTCCGTACCGGTCCGTACTGGTCCGTACTGGTCCGTAATGGTCCTTAGTGGTCCGTACTGGTGCATACCATTCTGTTCTGGTCCGTTCTGGTCCGTACTGGTCCGTACCGGTCCGTTCTGGTCCGTACTGGTCCATACTGGTCCGTACTGGTCTGTAATGGTCCTTAGTGGTCCGTACTGGTGCATACCGGTCCGTTCTGGTCAGTTCTGGTCCGTACTGGTCCGTAGTGGTCCGTTCTGGTCCGTACTGGTCCATACTGGTCCGTACTGGTCCGTACCGGTCCATACTGGTCCGTAGTGGTCCGTACTGGTCCGTAGTGGTCCATACTGGGCCGTACTGGTCCGTACCGGTCCGTACCCGTCCATACTGGTCCGTACCGGTCCGTATTGGTCCGTACTGGTCCATACTGGTCCATACTGGTCCAAACTGGTCTGTACTGGTCTGTACTGGGCCTTACCGTTCCGTACTGGTCCGTACTGGTCGGTACTGGTCGGTACTGGTCCGTACCGGTCCGTACTGGTCCGTACTGGTCCATACAGGTCCGTAGTGGTCCGTACTGGTTCGTACTTGTCCGTACTGGTCCGTACTCGTCCGTACTTGTCCATACAGGTCAGTACTGCCCCGTAGTGGTCCATACTGGTGCATACCGGTCCATTCTGGTCCTTTCTGGCCTGTACTGGTCCGTACCGGTCCGTTCTGTTCCGTACTTGTCCATACTGGTCCATACTTGTCCATACTGGTCCATACTGGTCCGGACTGGTCCGTTGTGGTCCATACTGATCCATACCGGTCCATACTGGTCCGTACTTGTCCATAGTGTTCCCTACTGGTCCGTACTGGTCCGTACTGGTCCATATTGGTCCGTACTTGTCCGTACTGCTCCGTACTGGTCCGTACTGGTCCGTATGGGCCCGTACTGGTCCATACTGGTCCGTATGGGTCCGTACTGGTCCGTACTGGTCTGTATTGCTCCGTACCGGTCCGTAATGTTCCATACTGGTCCATATTGGTCCATACTGCTCCATACTGGTCCGTTCTGGTCTGTTCTGGTCCGCATTGGTCCATACTGGTCCGTACTGGTATGTACTGGTCCATACTGGCCATACAGGTCCGTACTGGTCCGTACTGGTCTGTACTGGTCCGTAATGGTCCTTAGTGGTCCGTACTGGTGCATACCATTCTGTTCTAGTTCGTTCTGGTCCGTACTGGTCCGTACTGGTCCGTTCTCGTCCATACCGGTCCACACTGGTCTATACTTGGCCGTACCAGTCTGTTCTGGTCCGTACTGGTCTCTACTGGTCCGTACGGGTCCGTAATGGTCCTTAGTGGTCCGTACTGGTGCATACCGGTCCGTTCTGGTCAGTTCTGGTCCGTATTGTTCCATACCGGTCCGTACTGGTCCGTACTGGTCCGTACTGGTCTGTTCTGGTCCGTACTTGTCCGTACCGGTCCGTACTGGTCCGTACGGGTCCGTACCGGTCCGTTCCTCTCCGTTCTGGTCCGTTCCGGTCCGTTCATGTCCGTACTGGTCTGTACTTGTCCGTACTGGTCCGTACTTGTCCATAGTGGTCCATACTGGTCCGTACTGGTCCGTAGTGGTCCATACTGATCCATACCAGTCCATCCTGGTCCGTACTGGTCCGTACTTGTCCATAGAGGTCCATACTGCTTCGTACTGGTCCGTAGTGGTCCGTACTGATCCATACCGGTCCGTACTGTTCCGTACTGATCCGTACTGGCCATACTGGACCGTAATGGTCCGTAGTGGTCCATACTGGGCCGTACTGGTCCGTACTGGTCTGTAGTGGTCCGTACTGGTCCGTACTGGTCTGTACTGGTCCATACTGGTCCGTACTTGTCCATAGAGGTCCATACTGCTTCGTACTGGTCCGTAGTGGTCCGTACTGATCCATACCGGTCCGTACTGTTCCGTACTGATCCGTACTGGTCCGTACTGGTCCGTACTGATCCGTACTGGCCATACTGGACCGTAATGGTCCGTAGTGGTCCATACTGGGCCGTACTGGTCCGTACTGGTCTGTAGTGGTCCGTTCTGGTCCGTTCTGGTCCGTACCGCTGCGTACTGGTCCGTACTGGTCCATAAGGGTCCATACTGTTCCATACTGGTCCGTACCGGTCCGTTCCGCTCTGTACCGGTCCGTACCCGTCCGTACCGGTCCGTAATGTTCTGTAATGGTCCGTACCAGTCCGTATTGGCCCGTACTGGTCCGTGCTGGTCCGTACTGGTCCATACTGGTCCGTTCTGGTCTGTACTGGTCCGTACCGGTCCGTTCGGTACCGTTCGGGTCCGTACTGGTCCGTAGTTGTCCATACTGCTCCGTACTTGTCCATAATGGTCCATACGGTTCCGTACTAGTCCATACTGGTCTGTACTGGTCCGTACTGGGCCGTACTGGTCCGTTCTGGTCCGTATCGGTCCGTATTGGTCCGTACTAGTCCGTATTGTTCCGTACTGGTCCGTTCCGGTCCGTTCATGTCCGTACTGGTCCGTACTTGTCCATACTGGTCCATACTGCTTCGTACTGGTCCGTAGTGGTCCGCACTGGTCCATACCTGTCCGTACTGTTCCGTACTGATCCGTACTGATCCGTACTGGTCCGTACTGATCCGTACTGGCCATACTGGACCGTAATGGTCCGTAGTGGTCCATACTGGTCTGTACTGGTCTGTACTGGTCCATACTGGGCCGTACTCGTCCGTACTGGTCCATACTGCTCCGTACTGGTTCATACTGGTCCATACCGGTGCATACCGGTCCGTTCTTGTCCGTTCTGGTCCGTACTGGTCCGTACCGCTGCGTACTGGTCCGTACTGGTCCATAATGGTCCATACTGGTCCGTACTGGTCCGTAGTGGTCCATACTGATCCATACCGGTCCATACTGGTCCGTACTGGTCCGTACTGGTCCGTACTTGTCCATAGTGTTCCGTACTGGTCCATACGGTTCCGTACTGGTCCATACTGGTCCGTACCGGTCCGTACCGGTCCTTACCTCTCTGTACCCGACCGTACCGGTCTGTACCGGTCCGTATTGGTCCGTACTTGTCCATAGTGGTCCATACTGGTCCGTACTGGCCCGTACTTGTCCATAGTGGTCCGTACTTGTCCATAGTGGTCCGTACTAGTCCATACTGGTCCGTACTGGTCCGTACTGGTCCGTACTTGTCCATAGTGGTCCATACTGGTTTGTACTGGTCCGTACCGGTCCCTACTGGTCCGTACCGGCCTGTACGGGTCCGTACCGGTCCGTACCGGTCTGTACCGATCCGTTCCGGTCCGTACCGGTCCGTACCCGTCCGTACCCGTCCGTACCGGTCCGTTCCGGTCCGTACTGGTCCGTACTGGTCCATATTGGTCCGTACCGGTCCGTACCGATCCTTACCTGTCTGTACCAGTCCGTACCGGTCCGTACCGGTCCGTATTGGTCCGTATTGCTCCGTACTGGTCCGTTCCAGTCCGTACCGGTCCGTATTGCTCCGTACCGGTCCGTAATGGTCCATACTGGTCCATACTGCTCCATAGTGGTCCGTTCTGGTCTGTTCTGGTCCGCATTGGTCCATACTGGTCCGTACTGGTCCGTACTAGTCCATACTGGTCCATACTGGTCCGTACTGGTCCGTACTGGTCCATACTGTTCCATACAGGTCCGTACTGGTCCGTACTGGTTCGTATTGGTCCGTACTGCTCCGTACTGGTCCGTACTGGTCCGTACTGGTCCGTATTGCTCCGTACCGGTCCGTAATGGTCCATACTGGTCCATACTGGTCCATACTGCTCCATACTGGTCCGTTCTGGTCTGTTCTGGTCCGCATTGGTCCATACTGGTCCGTACTGGTATGTACTGGTCCATACTGGTCCATACAGGTCCGTACTGGTCCGTACCGGTCCGTACTGGTCCGTACTGGTCCGTAATGGTCCTTAGTGGTCCGTACTGGTGCATACCATTCTGTTCTGGTCCGTTCTGGTCCGTACTGGTCCGTACCGGTCCGTTCTGGTCCGTACTGGTCCATACTGGTCCGTACTGGTCTGTAATGGTCCTTAGTGGTCCGTACTGGTGCATACCGGTCCGTTCTGGTCAGTTCTGGTCCGTACTGGTCCGTAGTGGTCCGTTCTGGTCCGTACTGGTCCATACTGGTCCGTACTGGTCCGTACCGGTCCATACTGGTCCGTAGTGGTCCGTACTGGTCCGTAGTGGTCCATACTGGGCCGTACTGGTCCGTACCGGTCCGTACCCGTCCATACTGGTCCGTACCGGTCCGTATTGGTCCGTACTGGTCCATACTGGTCCATACTGGTCCAAACTGGTCTGTACTGGTCTGTACTGGGCCTTACCGTTCCGTACTGGTCCGTACTGGTCGGTACTGGTCGGTACTGGTCCGTACCGGTCCGTACTGGTCCGTACTGGTCCATACAGGTCCGTAGTGGTCCGTACTGGTTCGTACTTGTCCGTACTGGTCCGTACTCGTCCGTACTTGTCCATACAGGTCAGTACTGCCCCGTAGTGGTCCATACTGGTGCATACCGGTCCATTCTGGTCCTTTCTGGCCTGTACTGGTCCGTACCGGTCCGTTCTGTTCCGTACTTGTCCATACTGGTCCATACTTGTCCATACTGGTCCATACTGGTCCGGACTGGTCCGTTGTGGTCCATACTGATCCATACCGGTCCATACTGGTCCGTACTTGTCCATAGTGTTCCCTACTGGTCCGTACTGGTCCGTACTGGTCCATATTGGTCCGTACTTGTCCGTACTGCTCCGTACTGGTCCGTACTGGTCCGTATGGGCCCGTACTGGTCCATACTGGTCCGTATGGGTCCGTACTGGTCCGTACTGGTCTGTATTGCTCCGTACCGGTCCGTAATGTTCCATACTGGTCCATATTGGTCCATACTGCTCCATACTGGTCCGTTCTGGTCTGTTCTGGTCCGCATTGGTCCATACTGGTCCGTACTGGTATGTACTGGTCCATACTGGCCATACAGGTCCGTACTGGTCCGTACTGGTCTGTACTGGTCCGTAATGGTCCTTAGTGGTCCGTACTGGTGCATACCATTCTGTTCTAGTTCGTTCTGGTCCGTACTGGTCCGTACTGGTCCGTTCTCGTCCATACCGGTCCACACTGGTCTATACTTGGCCGTACCGGTCTGTTCTGGTCCGTACTGGTCTCTACTGGTCCGTACGGGTCCGTAATGGTCCTTAGTGGTCCGTACTGGTGCATACCGGTCCGTTCTGGTCAGTTCTGGTCCGTATTGTTCCATACCGGTCCGTACTGGTCCGTACTGGTCCGTACTGGTCTGTTCTGGTCCGTACTTGTCCGTACCGGTCCGTAGTGGTCCGTACGCGTCCGTACCGGTCCGTTCCTCTCCGTTCTGGTCCGTTCCGGTTAGTTCATGTCCGTACTGGTCTGTACTTGTCCGTACTGGTCCGTACTTGTCCATAGTGGTCCATACTGGTCCGTACTGGTCCGTAGTGGTCCATACTGATCCATACCAGTCCATCCTGGTCCGTACTGGTCCGTACTTGTCCATAGAGGTCCATACTGCTTCGTACTGGTCCGTAGTGGTCCGTACTGCTCCATACCGGTCCGTACTGTTCCGTACTGATCCGTACTGGTCCGTACTGGTCCGTACTGATCCGTACTGGCCATACTGGACCGTAATGGTCCGTAGTGGTCCATACTGGTCCGTACTGGTCCGTACTGGTCTGTAGTGGTCCGTACTGGTCCGTACTGGTCTGTACTGGTCCATACTGGGCCGTACTCGTCCGTACTGGTCCATACTGGTCCGTACTGGTTCATACTGGTCCATACCGGTGCATACCGGTCCGTTCTGGTCCGTTCTGGTCCGTACTGGTCCGTACCGCTGCGTACTGGTCCGTACTGGTCCATAATGGTCCATACTGGTCCATACTGGTCCGTACCGGTCCGTTCCGCTCTGTACCGGTCCGTACCCGTCCGTACCGGTCCGTAATGTTCTGTAATGGTCCGTACCAGTCCGTATTGGCCCGTACTGGTCCGTGCTGGTCCGTACTGGTCCATACTGGTCCGTTCTGGTCTGTACTGGTCCGTACCGGTCCGTTCGGTACCGTTCGGGTCCGTACTGGTCCGTAGTTGTCCATACTGCTCCGTACTTGTCCATAATGGTCCATACGGTTCCGTACTAGTCCATACTGGTCTGTACTGGTCCGTACTGGGCCGTACTGGTCCGTTCTGGTCCGTATCGGTCCGTATTGGTCCGTACTAGTCCGTATTGTTCCGTACTGGTCCGTTCCGGTCCGTTCATGTCCGTACTGGTCCGTACTTGTCCATACTGGTCCATACTGCTTCGTACTGGTCCGTAGTGGTCCGCACTGGTCCATACCTGTCCGTACTGTTCCGTACTGATCCGTACTGATCCGTACTGGTCCGTACTGATCCGTACTGGCCATACTGGACCGTAATGGTCCGTAGTGGTCCATACTGGTCTGTACTGGTCTGTACTGGTCCATACTGGGCCGTACTCGTCCGTACTGGTCCATACTGCTCCGTACTGGTTCATACTGGTCCATACCGGTGCATACCGGTCCGTTCTTGTCCGTTCTGGTCCGTACTGGTCCGTACCGCTGCGTACTGGTCCGTACTGGTCCATAATGGTCCATACTGGTCCGTACTGGTCCGTAGTGGTCCATACTGATCCATACCGGTCCATACTGGTCCGTACTGGTCCGTACTGGTCCGTACTTGTTCATAGTGTTCCGTACTGGTCCATACGGTTCCGTACTGGTCCATACTGGTCCGTACCGGTCCGTACCGGTCCTTACCTCTCTGTACCCGACCGTACCGGTCTGTACCGGTCCGTATTGGTCCGTACTTGTCCATAGTGGTCCATACTGGTCCGTACTGGCCCGTACTTGTCCATAGTGGTCCGTACTTGTCCATAGTGGTCCGTACTAGTCCATACTGGTCCGTACTGGTCCGTACTGGTCCGTACTTGTCCATAGTGGTCCATACTGGTTTGTACTGGTCCGTACCGGTCCCTACTGGTCCGTACCGGCCTGTACGGGTCCGTACCGGTCCGTACCGGTCTGTACCGATCCGTTCCGGTCCGTACCGGTCCGTACCCGTCCGTACCCGTCCGTACCGGTCCGTTCCGGTCCGTACTGGTCCGTACTGGTCCATATTGGTCCGTACCGGTCCGTACCGATCCTTACCTGTCTGTACCAGTCCGTACCGGTCCGTACCGGTCCGTATTGGTCCGTATTGCTCCGTACTGGTCCGTTCCAGTCCGTACCGGTCCGTATTGCTCCGTACCGGTCCGTAATGGTCCATACTGGTCCATACTGCTCCATAGTGGTCCGTTCTGGTCTGTTCTGGTCCGCATTGGTCCATACTGGTCCGTACTGGTCCGTACTAGTCCATACTGGTCCATACTGGTCCGTACTGGTCCGTACTGGTCCATACTGTTCCATACAGGTCCGTACTGGTCCGTACTGGTTCGTATTGGTCCGTACTGCTCCGTACTGGTCCGTACTGGTCCGTACTGGTCCGTATTGCTCCGTACTGGTCCGTAATGGTCCATACTGGTCCATACTGGTCCATACTGCTCCATACTGGTCCGTTCTGGTCTGTTCTGGTCCGCATTGGTCCATACTGGTCCGTACTGGTATGTACTGGTCCATACTGGTCCATACAGGTCCGTACTGGTCCGTACCGGTCCGTACTGGTCCGTACTGGTCCGTAATGGTCCTTAGTGGTCCGTACTGGTGCATACCATTCTGTTCTGGTCCGTTCTGGTCCGTACTGGTCCGTACCGGTCCGTTCTGGTCCGTACTGGTCCATACTGGTCCGTACTGGTCTGTAATGGTCCTTAGTGGTCCGTACTGGTGCATACCGGTCCGTTCTGGTCAGTTCTGGTCCGTACTGGTCCGTAGTGGTCCGTTCTGGTCCGTACTGGTCCATACTGGTCCGTACTGGTCCGTACCGGTCCATACTGGTCCGTAGTGGTCCGTACTGGTCCGTAGTGGTCCATACTGGGCCGTACTGGTCCGTACCGGTCCGTACCCGTCCATACTGGTCCGTACCGGTCCGTATTGGTCCGTACTGGTCCATACTGGTCCATACTGGTCCAAACTGGTCTGTACTGGTCTGTACTGGGCCTTACCGTTCCGTACTGGTCCGTACTGGTCGGTACTGGTCGGTACTGGTCCGTACCGGTCCGTACTGGTCCGTACTGGTCCATACAGGTCCGTAGTGGTCCGTACTGGTTCGTACTTGTCCGTACTGGTCCGTACTCGTCCGTACTTGTCCATACAGGTCAGTACTGCCCCGTAGTGGTCCATACTGGTGCATACCGGTCCATTCTGGTCCTTTCTGGCCTGTACTGGTCCGTACCGGTCCGTTCTGTTCCGTACTTGTCCATACTGGTCCATACTTGTCCATACTGGTCCATACTGGTCCGGACTGGTCCGTTGTGGTCCATACTGATCCATACCGGTCCATACTGGTCCGTACTTGTCCATAGTGTTCCCTACTGGTCCGTACTGGTCCGTACTGGTCCATATTGGTCCGTACTTGTCCGTACTGCTCCGTACTGGTCCGTACTGGTCCGTATGGGCCCGTACTGGTCCATACTGGTCCGTATGGGTCCGTACTGGTCCGTACTGGTCTGTATTGCTCCGTACCGGTCCGTAATGTTCCATACTGGTCCATATTGGTCCATACTGCTCCATACTGGTCCGTTCTGGTCTGTTCTGGTCCGCATTGGTCCATACTGGTCCGTACTGGTATGTACTGGTCCATACTGGCCATACAGGTCCGTACTGGTCCGTACTGGTCTGTACTGGTCCGTAATGGTCCTTAGTGGTCCGTACTGGTGCATACCATTCTGTTCTAGTTCGTTCTGGTCCGTACTGGTCCGTACTGGTCCGTTCTCGTCCATACCGGTCCACACTGGTCTATACTTGGCCGTACCAGTCTGTTCTGGTCCGTACTGGTCTCTACTGGTCCGTACGGGTCCGTAATGGTCCTTAGTGGTCCGTACTGGTGCATACCGGTCCGTTCTGGTCAGTTCTGGTCCGTATTGTTCCATACCGGTCCGTACTGGTCCGTACTGGTCCGTACTGGTCTGTTCTGGTCCGTACTTGTCCGTACCGGTCCGTACTGGTCCGTACGGGTCCGTACCGGTCCGTTCCTCTCCGTTCTGGTCCGTTCCGGTCCGTTCATGTCCGTACTGGTCTGTACTTGTCCGTACTGGTCCGTACTTGTCCATAGTGGTCCATACTGGTCCGTACTGGTCCGTAGTGGTCCATACTGATCCATACCAGTCCATCCTGGTCCGTACTGGTCCGTACTTGTCCATAGAGGTCCATACTGCTTCGTACTGGTCCGTAGTGGTCCGTACTGATCCATACCGGTCCGTACTGTTCCGTACTGATCCGTACTGGCCATACTGGACCGTAATGGTCCGTAGTGGTCCATACTGGGCCGTACTGGTCCGTACTGGTCTGTAGTGGTCCGTACTGGTCCGTACTGGTCTGTACTGGTCCATACTGGTCCGTACTTGTCCATAGAGGTCCATACTGCTTCGTACTGGTCCGTAGTGGTCCGTACTGATCCATACCGGTCCGTACTGTTCCGTACTGATCCGTACTGGTCCGTACTGGTCCGTACTGATCCGTACTGGCCATACTGGACCGTAATGGTCCGTAGTGGTCCATACTGGGCCGTACTGGTCCGTACTGGTCTGTAGTGGTCCGTTCTGGTCCGTTCTGGTCCGTACCGCTGCGTACTGGTCCGTACTGGTCCATAAGGGTCCATACTGTTCCATACTGGTCCGTACCGGTCCGTTCCGCTCTGTACCGGTCCGTACCCGTCCGTACCGGTCCGTAATGTTCTGTAATGGTCCGTACCAGTCCGTATTGGCCCGTACTGGTCCGTGCTGGTCCGTACTGGTCCATACTGGTCCGTTCTGGTCTGTACTGGTCCGTACCGGTCCGTTCGGTACCGTTCGGGTCCGTACTGGTCCGTAGTTGTCCATACTGCTCCGTACTTGTCCATAATGGTCCATACGGTTCCGTACTAGTCCATACTGGTCTGTACTGGTCCGTACTGGGCCGTACTGGTCCGTTCTGGTCCGTATCGGTCCGTATTGGTCCGTACTAGTCCGTATTGTTCCGTACTGGTCCGTATTGCTCCGCACTGGTGTGCACTGGTTCATACTGGTCCGTATTGGTCCGTAGTGTTCCGTACTGGTCCGTACAGGTCCGTAGTGGTCCATACTGGGCCGTACTGGTCAGTACTGGTCCGTACCGGTCTGTACCGGTCTGTACCGGTCCGTAATGCTCCATACTGGTCCGTACTGGTCCGTACTTGTCCATAGTGTTCCGTACTGGTCCGTACTAGTCCGTACTGGGCCATAGTGGGCCGTACCCTTCCATACCGGTCCGTACTGGCCGGTTCCTCTCCGTTCTCGTCCGTTCCGGTCCATTCATGTCCGTACTGGTCCGTACTTGTCCATACTGGTCCGTATTTGTCCATACTGGTCCCTACTGGTCCGTACTGGTCCGTACTGGTCCATACTGGTCCATACTGTTCCATACTGTTCTGTACTGGTCTGTACTGGTCTGTAATAGTCCATACTGGTCCGTACTTGTCCGTACTGGTCCGTAATGGTCCATACTGTTCCATACTGCTCCATACTGGTCCGTTCCGGTCCGTTCTGGTCTGTTCTGGTTCGCATTGGTCCATACTGGTCCGTACTGGTCCGTACTGGTCCATACTGTTCCATACAGGTCCGTACTGGTCCGTACTGGTTCGTATTGGTCCGTACTGCTCCGTACTGGTCCGTACTGGTCCGTACTGGTCCGTATTGCTCCGTACCGGTCCGTAATGGTCCATACTGGTCCATACTGGTCCATACTGCTCCATACTGGTCCGTTCTGGTCTGTTCTGGTCCGCATTGGTCCATACTGGTCCGTACTGGTATGTACTGGTCCATACTGGTCCATACAGGTCCGTACTGGTCCGTACCGGTCCGTACTGGTCCGTACTGGTCCGTAATGGTCCTTAGTGGTCCGTACTGGTGCATACCATTCTGTTCTGGTCCGTTCTGGTCCGTACTGGTCCGTACCGGTCCGTTCTGGTCCGTACTGGTCTCTACTGGTCCGTACTGGTCCGTAATGGTCCTTAGTGGTCCATACTGGTGCATACCGGTCCGTTCTGGTCAGTTCTGGTCCGTATTGTTCCGTACCGGTCCGTACTGGTCCGTACTGGTCCGTACTGGTCTGTTCTGGTCCGTACTTGTCCGTACAGGTCCGTACTTTTCCGTACCGGTCCGTACCGGTCCGTTCCTCTCCGTTCGGGTCTGTTCCGGTCCGTTCATGTCCGTACTGGTCCGTACTCGTCCGTACAGGTCCATACAGGTCAGTACTGCCCCGTAGTGGTCCATACTGGTGCATACCGGTCCATTCTGGTCCTTTCTGGCCTGTACTGGTCCGTACCGGTCCGTTCTGTTCCGTACTTGTCCATACTGGTCCATACTTGTCCATACTGGTCCATACTGGTCCGGACTGGTCCGTTGTGGCCCATACTGATCCATACCGGTCCATACTGGTCCGTACTTGTCCATAGTGTTCCCTACTGGTCCGTACTGGTCCGTACTGGTCCATATTGGTCCGTACTTGTCCGTACTGCTCCGTACTGGTCCGTACTGGTCCGTATGGGCCCGTACTGGTCCGTACTGGTCCGTATGGGTCCGTACTGGTCCGTACTGGTCTGTATTGCTCCGTACCGGTCCGTAATGTTCCATACTGGTCCATATTGGTCCATACTGCTCCATACTGGTCCGTTCTGGTCTGTTCTGGTCCGCATTGGTCCATACTGGTCCGTACTGGTATGTACTGGTCCATACTGGCCATACAGGTCCGTACTGGTCCGTACTGGTCTGTACTGGTCCGTAATGGTCCTTAGTGGTCCGTACTGGTGCATACCATTCTGTTCTAGTTCGTTCTGGTCCGTACTGGTCCGTACTGGTCCGTTCTGGTCCATACCGGTCCATACTGGTCTATACTTGGCCGTACCGGTCTGTTCTGGTCCGTACTGGTCTCTACTGGTCCGTACGGGTCCGTAATGGTCCTTAGTGGTCCGTACTGGTGCATACCGGTCCGTTCTGGTCAGTTCTGGTCCGTATTGTTCCGTACCGGTCCGTACTGGTCCGTACTGGTCCGTACTGGTCTGTTCTGGTCCGTACTTGTCCGTACCGGTCCGTACTGGTCCGTACGGGTCCGTACCGGTCCGTTCCTCTCCGTTCTGGTCCGTTCCGGTTAGTTCATGTCCGTACTGGTCTGTACTTGTCCGTACTGGTCCGTACTTGTCCATAGTGGTCCATACTGGTCCGTACTGGTCCGTAGTGGTCCATACTGATCCATACCAGTCCATCCTGGTCCGTACTGGTCCGTACTTGTCCATAGAGGTCCATACTGCTTCGTACTGGTCCGTAGTGGTCCGTACTGCTCCATACCGGTCCGTACTGTTCCGTACTGATCCGTACTGGTCCGTACTGGTCCGTACTGATCCGTACTGGCCATACTGGACCGTAATGGTCCGTAGTGGTCCATACTGGTCCGTACTGGTCCGTACTGGTCTGTAGTGGTCCGTACTGGTCCGTACTGGTCTGTACTGGTCCATACTGGGCCGTACTCGTCCGTACTGGTCCATACTGGTCCGTACTGGTTCATACTGGTCCATACCGGTGCATACCGGTCCGTTCTGGTCCGTTCTGGTCCGTACTGGTCCGTACCGCTGCGTACTGGTCCGTACTGGTCCATAATGGTCCATACTGGTCCATACTGGTCCGTACCAGTCCGTTCCGCTCTGTACCGGTCCGTACCCGTCCGTACCGGTCCGTAATGTTCTGTAATGGTCCGTACCAGTCCGTATTGGCCCGTACTGGTCCGTGCTGGTCCGTACTGGTCCATACTGGTCCGTTCTGGTCTGTACTGGTCCGTACCGGTCCGTTCGGTACCGTTCGGGTCCGTACTGGTCCGTAGTTGTCCATACTGCTCCGTACTTGTCCATAATGGTCCATACGGTTCCGTACTAGTCCATACTGGTCTGTACTGGTCCGTACTGGGCCGTACTGGTCCGTTCTGGTCCGTATCGGTCCGTATTGGTCCGTACTAGTCCGTATTGTTCCGTACTGGTCCGTTCCGGTCCGTTCATGTCCGTACTGGTCCGTACTTGTCCATACTGGTCCATACTGCTTCGTACTGGTCCGTAGTGGTCCGCACTGGTCCATACCTGTCCGTACTGTTCCGTACTGATCCGTACTGATCCGTACTGGTCCGTACTGATCCGTACTGGCCATACTGGACCGTAATGGTCCGTAGTGGTCCATACTGGTCTGTACTGGTCTGTACTGGTCCATACTGGGCCGTACTCGTCCGTACTGGTCCATACTGCTCCGTACTGGTTCATACTGGTCCATACCGGTGCATACCGGTCCGTTCTTGTCCGTTCTGGTCCGTACTGGTCCGTACCGCTGCGTACTGGTCCGTACTGGTCCATAATGGTCCATACTGGTCCGTACTGGTCCGTAGTGGTCCATACTGATCCATACCGGTCCATACTGGTCCGTACTGGTCCGTACTGGTCCGTACTTGTCCATAGTGTTCCGTACTGGTCCATACGGTTCCGTACTGGTCCATACTGGTCCGTACCGGTCCGTACCGGTCCTTACCTCTCTGTACCCGACCGTACCGGTCTGTACCGGTCCGTATTGGTCCGTACTTGTCCATAGTGGTCCATACTGGTCCGTACTGGCCCGTACTTGTCCATAGTGGTCCGTACTTGTCCATAGTGGTCCGTACTAGTCCATACTGGTCCGTACTGGTCCGTACTGGTCCGTACTTGTCCATAGTGGTCCATACTGGTTTGTACTGGTCCGTACCGGTCCCTACTGGTCCGTACCGGCCTGTACGGGTCCGTACCGGTCCGTACCGGTCTGTACCGATCCGTTCCGGTCCGTACCGGTCCGTACCCGTCCGTACCCGTCCGTACCGGTCCGTTCCGGTCCGTACTGGTCCGTACTGGTCCATATTGGTCCGTACCGGTCCGTACCGATCCTTACCTGTCTGTACCAGTCCGTACCGGTCCGTACCGGTCCGTATTGGTCCGTATTGCTCCGTACTGGTCCGTTCCAGTCCGTACCGGTCCGTATTGCTCCGTACCGGTCCGTAATGGTCCATACTGGTCCATACTGCTCCATACTGGTCCGTTCTGGTCTGTTCTGGTCCGCATTGGTCCATACTGGTCCGTACTGGTCCGTACTAGTCCATACTGGTCCATACTGGTCCGTACTGGTCCGTACTGGTCCATACTGTTCCATACAGGTCCGTACTGGTCCGTACTGGTTCGTATTGGTCCGTACTGCTCCGTACTGGTCCGTACTGGTCCGTACTGGTCCGTATTGCTCCGTACCGGTCCGTAATGGTCCATACTGGTCTATACTGGTCCATACAGCTCCATACTGGTCCGTTCTGGTCTGTTCTGGTCCGCATTGGTCCATACTGGTCCGTACAGGTATGTACTGGTCCATACTGGTCCATACAGGTCCGTACTGGTCCGTACTGATCCGTACTGGTCCGTAATGGTCCTTAGTGGTCCGTACTGGTGCATACCATTCTGTTCTGGTCCGTTCTGGTCCGTACTGGTCCGTACCGGTCCGTTCTGGTCCGTACTGGTCCATACTGGTCCGTACTGGTCTGTAATGGTCCTTAGTGGTCCGTACTGGTGCATACCGGTCCGTTCTGGTCAGTTCTGGTCCGTACTGGTCCGTAGTGGTCCGTTCTGGTCCGTACTGGTCCATACTGGTCCGTACTGGTCCGTACCGGTCCATACTGGTCCGTAGTGGTCCGTACTGGTCCGTAGTGGTCCATACTGGGCCGTACTGGTCCGTACCGGTCCGTACCCGTCCATACTGGTCCGTACCGGTCCGTATTGGTCCGTACTGGTCCATACTGGTCCATACTGGTCCAAACTGGTCGGTACTGGTCGGTACTGGTCCGTACCGGTCCGTACTGGTCCGTACTGGTCCATACAGGTCCGTAGTGGTCCGTACTGGTTCGTACTTGTCCGTACTGGTCCGTACTCGTCCGTACTTGTCCATACAGGTCAGTACTGCCCCGTAGTGGTCCATACTGGTGCATACCGGTCCATTCTGGTCCTTTCTGGCCTGTACTGGTCCGTACCGGTCCGTTCTGTTCCGTACTTGTCCATACTGGTCCATACTTGTCCATACTGGTCCATACTGGTCCGGACTGGTCCGTTGTGGTCCATACTGATCCATACCGGTCCATACTGGTCCGTACTTGTCCATAGTGTTCCCTACTGGTCCGTACTGGTCCGTACTGGTCCATATTGGTCCGTACTTGTCCGTACTGCTCCGTACTGGTCCGTACTGGTCCGTATGGGCCCGTACTGGTCCATACTGGTCCGTATGGGTCCGTACTGGTCCGTACTGGTCTGTATTGCTCCGTACCGGTCCGTAATGTTCCATACTGGTCCATATTGGTCCATACTGCTCCATACTGGTCCGTTCTGGTCTGTTCTGGTCCGCATTGGTCCATACTGGTCCGTACTGGTATGTACTGGTCCATACTGGCCATACAGGTCCGTACTGGTCCGTACTGGTCTGTACTGGTCCGTAATGGTCCTTAGTGGTCCGTACTGGTGCATACCATTCTGTTCTAGTTCGTTCTGGTCCGTACTGGTCCGTACTGGTCCGTTCTCGTCCATACCGGTCCACACTGGTCTATACTTGGCCGTACCGGTCTGTTCTGGTCCGTACTGGTCTCTACTGGTCCGTACGGGTCCGTAATGGTCCTTAGTGGTCCGTACTGGTGCATACCGGTCCGTTCTGGTCAGTTCTGGTCCGTATTGTTCCATACCGGTCCGTACTGGTCCGTACTGGTCCGTACTGGTCTGTTCTGGTCCGTACTTGTCCGTACCGGTCCGTACTGGTCCGTACGGGTCCGTACCGGTCCGTTCCTCTCCGTTCTGGTCCGTTCCGGTCCGTTCATGTCCGTACTGGTCTGTACTTGTCCGTACTGGTCCGTACTTGTCCATAGTGGTCCATACTGGTCCGTACTGGTCCGTAGTGGTCCATACTGATCCATACCAGTCCATCCTGGTCCGTACTGGTCCGTACTTGTCCATAGAGGTCCATACTGCTTCGTACTGGTCCGTAGTGGTCCGTACTGATCCATACCGGTCCGTACTGTTCCGTACTGATCCGTACTGGCCATACTGGACCGTAATGGTCCGTAGTGGTCCATACTGGGCCGTACTGGTCCGTACTGGTCTGTAGTGGTCCGTACTGGTCCGTACTGGTCTGTACTGGTCCATACTGGTCCGTACTTGTCCATAGAGGTCCATACTGCTTCGTACTGGTCCGTAGTGGTCCGTACTGATCCATACCGGTCCGTACTGTTCCGTACTGATCCGTACTGGTCCGTACTGGTCCGTACTGATCCGTACTGGCCATACTGGACCGTAATGGTCCGTAGTGGTCCATACTGGGCCGTACTGGTCCGTACTGGTCTGTAGTGGTCCGTTCTGGTCCGTTCTGGTCCGTACCGCTGCGTACTGGTCCGTACTGGTCCATAAGGGTCCATACTGTTCCATACTGGTCCGTACCGGTCCGTTCCGCTCTGTACCGGTCCGTACCCGTCCGTACCGGTCCGTAATGTTCTGTAATGGTCCGTACCAGTCCGTATTGGCCGGTACTGGTCCGTGCTGGTCCGTACAGGTCCGTACTGGTCCGTTCTGGTCTGTACTGGTCCGTACCGGTCCGTTCGGTACCGTTCGGTCCGTACTGGTCCGTAGTTGTCCATACTGCTCCGTACTTGTCCATAATGGTCCATACGGTTCCGTACTAGTCCATACTGGTCTGTACTGGTCCGTACTGGTCCGTACTGGTCTGTTCTGGTCCGTACTTGTCCGTACCGGTCCGTAGTGGTCCGTACGCGTCCGTACCGGTCCGTTCCTCTCCGTTCTGGTCCGTTCCGGTTAGTTCATGTCCGTACTGGTCTGTACTTGTCCGTACTGGTCCGTACTTGTCCATAGTGGTCCATACTGGTCCGTACTGGTCCGTAGTGGTCCATACTGATCCATACCAGTCCATCCTGGTCCGTACTGGTCCGTACTTGTCCATAGAGGTCCATACTGCTTCGTACTGGTCCGTAGTGGTCCGTACTGCTCCATACCGGTCCGTACTGTTCCGTACTGATCCGTACTGGTCCGTACTGGTCCGTACTGATCCGTACTGGCCATACTGGACCGTAATGGTCCGTAGTGGTCCATACTGGTCCGTACTGGTCCGTACTGGTCTGTAGTGGTCCGTACTGGTCCGTACTGGTCTGTACTGGTCCATACTGGGCCGTACTCGTCCGTACTGGTCCATACTGGTCCGTACTGGTTCATACTGGTCCATACCGGTGCATACCGGTCCGTTCTGGTCCGTTCTGGTCCGTACTGGTCCGTACCGCTGCGTACTGGTCCGTACTGGTCCATAATGGTCCATACTGGTCCATACTGGTCCGTACCGGTCCGTTCCGCTCTGTACCGGTCCGTACCCGTCCGTACCGGTCCGTAATGTTCTGTAATGGTCCGTACCAGTCCGTATTGGCCCGTACTGGTCCGTGCTGGTCCGTACTGGTCCGTACTGGTCCGTTCTGGTCTGTACTGGTCCGTACCGGTCCGTTCGGTACCGTTCGGGTCCGTACTGGTCCGTAGTTGTCCATACTGCTCCGTACTTGTCCATAATGGTCCATACGGTTCCGTACTAGTCCATACTGGTCTGTACTGGTCCGTACTGGGCCGTACTGGTCCGTTCTGGTCCGTATCGGTCCGTATTGGTCCGTACTAGTCCGTATTGTTCCGTACTGGTCCGTATTGCTCCGCACTGGTGTGCACTGGTTCATACTGGTCCGTATTGGTCCGTAGTGTTCCGTACTGGTCCGTACAGGTCCGTAGTGGTCCATACTGGGCCGTACTGGTCAGTACTGGTCCGTACCGGTCTGTACCGGTCTGTACCGGTCCGTAATGCTCCATACTGGTCCGTACTGGTCCGTACTTGTCCATAGTGTTCCGTACTGGTCCGTACTAGTCCGTACTGGGCCATAGTGGGCCGTACCCTTCCATACCGGTCCGTACTGGCCGGTTCCTCTCCGTTCTCGTCCGTTCCGGTCCATTCATGTCCGTACTGGTCCGTACTTGTCCATACTGGTCCGTATTTGTCCATACTGGTCCCTACTGGTCCGTACTGGTCCGTACTGGTCCATACTGGTCCATACTGTTCCATACTGTTCTGTACTGGTCTGTACTGGTCTGTAATAGTCCATACTGGTCTGTTCTGGTCCGTACTTGTCCGTACCGGTCCGTAGTGGTCCGTACGCGTCCGTACCGGTCCGTTCCTCTCCGTTCTGGTCCGTTCCGGTTAGTTCATGTCCGTACTGGTCTGTACTTGTCCGTACTGGTCCGTACTTGTCCATAGTGGTCCATACTGGTCCGTACTGGTCCGTAGTGGTCCATACTGATCCATACCAGTCCATCCTGGTCCGTACTGGTCCGTACTTGTCCATAGAGGTCCATACTGCTTCGTACTGGTCCGTAGTGGTCCGTACTGCTCCATACCGGTCCGTACTGTTCCGTACTGATCCGTACTGGTCCGTACTGGTCCGTACTGATCCGTACTGGCCATACTGGACCGTAATGGTCCGTAGTGGTCCATACTGGTCCGTACTGGTCCGTACTGGTCTGTAGTGGTCCGTACTGGTCCGTACTGGTCTGTACTGGTCCATACTGGGCCGTACTCGTCCGTACTGGTCCATACTGGTCCGTACTGGTTCATACTGGTCCATACCGGTGCATACCGGTCCGTTCTGGTCCGTTCTGGTCCGTACTGGTCCGTACCGCTGCGTACTGGTCCGTACTGGTTCATAATGGTCCATACTGGTCCATACTGGTCCGTACCGGTCCGTTCCGCTCTGTACCGGTCCGTACCCGTCCGTACCGGTCCGTAATGTTCTGTAATGGTCCGTACCAGTCCGTATTGGCCCGTACTGGTCCGTGCTGGTCCGTACTTGTCCATACTGGTCCGTTCTGGTCTGTACTGGTCCGTACCGGTCCGTTCGGTACCGTTCGGGTCCGTACTGGTCCGTAGTTGTCCATACTGCTCCGTACTTGTCCATAATGGTCCATACGGTTCCGTACTAGTCCATACTGGTCTGTACTGGTCCGTACTGGGCCGTACTGGTCCGTTCTGGTCCGTATCGGTCCGTATTGGTCCGTACTAGTCCGTATTGTTCCGTACTGGTCCGTTCCGGTCCGTTCATGTCCGTACTGGTCCGTACTTGTCCATACTGGTCCATACTGCTTCGTACTGGTCCGTAGTGGTCCGCACTGGTCCATACCTGTCCGTACTGTTCCGTACTGATCCGTACTGATCCGTACTGGTCCGTACTGATCCGTACTGGCCATACTGGACCGTAATGGTCCGTAGTGGTCCATACTGGTCTGTACTGGTCTGTACTGGTCCATACTGGGCCGTACTCGTCCGTACTGGTCCATACTGCTCCGTACTGGTTCATACTGGTCCATACCGGTGCATACCGGTCCGTTCTTGTCCGTTCTGGTCCGTACTGGTCCGTACCGCTGCGTACTGGTCCGTACTGGTCCATAATGGTCCATACTGGTCCGTACTGGTCCGTAGTGGTCCATACTGATCCATACCGGTCCATACTGGTCCGTACTGGTCCGTACTGGTCCGTACTTGTCCATAGTGTTCCGTACTGGTCCATACGGTTCCGTACTGGTCCATACTGGTCCGTACGGGTCCGTACCGGTCCGTTCCTCTCCGTTCTGGTCCGTTCCGGTCCGTTCATGTCCGTACTGGTCTGTACTTGTCCGTACTGGTCCGTACTTGTCCATAGTGGTCCATACTGGTCCGTACTGGTCCGTAGTGGTCCATACTGATCCATACCAGTCCATCCTGGTCCGTACTGGTCCGTACTTGTCCATAGAGGTCCATACTGCTTCGTACTGGTCCGTAGTGGTCCGTACTGATCCATACCGGTCCGTACTGTTCCGTACTGATCCGTACTGGCCATACTGGACCGTAATGGTCCGTAGTGGTCCATACTGGGCCGTACTGGTCCGTACTGGTCTGTAGTGGTCCGTACTGGTCCGTACTGGTCTGTACTGGTCCATACTGGTCCGTACTTGTCCATAGAGGTCCATACTGCTTCGTACTGGTCCGTAGTGGTCCGTACTGATCCATACCGGTCCGTACTGTTCCGTACTGATCCGTACTGGTCCGTACTGGTCCGTACTGATCCGTACTGGCCATACTGGACCGTAATGGTCCGTAGTGGTCCATACTGGGCCGTACTGGTCCGTACTGGTCTGTAGTGGTCCGTTCTGGTCCGTTCTGGTCCGTACCGCTGCGTACTGGTCCGTACTGGTCCATAAGGGTCCATACTGTTCCATACTGGTCCGTACCGGTCCGTTCCGCTCTGTACCGGTCCGTACCCGTCCGTACCGGTCCGTAATGTTCTGTAATGGTCCGTACCAGTCCGTATTGGCCCGTACTGGTCCGTGCTGGTCCGTACAGGTCCGTACTGGTCCGTTCTGGTCTGTACTGGTCCGTACCGGTCCGTTCGGTACCGTTCGGTCCGTACTGGTCCGTAGTTGTCCATACTGCTCCGTACTTGTCCATAATGGTCCATACGGTTCCGTACTAGTCCATACTGGTCTGTACTGGTCCGTACTGGTCCGTACTGGTCTGTTCTGGTCCGTACTTGTCCGTACCGGTCCGTAGTGGTCCGTACGCGTCCGTACCGGTCCGTTCCTCTCCGTTCTGGTCCGTTCCGGTTAGTTCATGTCCGTACTGGTCTGTACTTGTCCGTACTGGTCCGTACTTGTCCATAGTGGTCCATACTGGTCCGTACTGGTCCGTAGTGGTCCATACTGATCCATACCAGTCCATCCTGGTCCGTACTGGTCCGTACTTGTCCATAGAGGTCCATACTGCTTCGTACTGGTCCGTAGTGGTCCGTACTGCTCCATACCGGTCCGTACTGTTCCGTACTGATCCGTACTGGTCCGTACTGGTCCGTACTGATCCGTACTGGCCATACTGGACCGTAATGGTCCGTAGTGGTCCATACTGGTCCGTACTGGTCCGTACTGGTCTGTAGTGGTCCGTACTGGTCCGTACTGGTCTGTACTGGTCCATACTGGGCCGTACTCGTCCGTACTGGTCCATACTGGTCCGTACTGGTTCATACTGGTCCATACCGGTGCATACCGGTCCGTTCTGGTCCGTTCTGGTCCGTACTGGTCCGTACCGCTGCGTACTGGTCCGTACTGGTCCATAATGGTCCATACTGGTCCATACTGGTCCGTACCGGTCCGTTCCGCTCTGTACCGGTCCGTACCCGTCCGTACCGGTCCGTAATGTTCTGTAATGGTCCGTACCAGTCCGTATTGGCCCGTACTGGTCCGTGCTGGTCCGTACTGGTCCGTACTGGTCCGTTCTGGTCTGTACTGGTCCGTACCGGTCCGTTCGGTACCGTTCGGGTCCGTACTGGTCCGTAGTTGTCCATACTGCTCCGTACTTGTCCATAATGGTCCATACGGTTCCGTACTAGTCCATACTGGTCTGTACTGGTCCGTACTGGGCCGTACTGGTCCGTTCTGGTCCGTATCGGTCCGTATTGGTCCGTACTAGTCCGTATTGTTCCGTACTGGTCCGTATTGCTCCGCACTGGTGTGCACTGGTTCATACTGGTCCGTATTGGTCCGTAGTGTTCCGTACTGGTCCGTACAGGTCCGTAGTGGTCCATACTGGGCCGTACTGGTCAGTACTGGTCCGTACCGGTCTGTACCGGTCTGTACCGGTCCGTAATGCTCCATACTGGTCCGTACTGGTCCGTACTTGTCCATAGTGTTCCGTACTGGTCCGTACTAGTCCGTACTGGGCCATAGTGGGCCGTACCCTTCCATACCGGTCCGTACTGGCCGGTTCCTCTCCGTTCTCGTCCGTTCCGGTCCATTCATGTCCGTACTGGTCCGTACTTGTCCATACTGGTCCGTATTTGTCCATACTGGTCCCTACTGGTCCGTACTGGTCCGTACTGGTCCGTACTTGTCCATACTGTTCCATACTGTTCTGTACTGGTCTGTACTGGTCTGTAATAGTCCATACTGGTCTGTTCTGGTCCGTACTTGTCCGTACCGGTCCGTAGTGGTCCGTACGCGTCCGTACCGGTCCGTTCCTCTCCGTTCTGGTCCGTTCTGGTTAGTTCATGTCCGTACTGGTCTGTACTTGTCCGTACTGGTCCGTACTTGTCCATAGTGGTCCATACTGGTCCGTACTGGTCCGTAGTGGTCCATACTGATCCATACCAGTCCATCCTGGTCCGTACTGGTCCGTACTTGTCCATAGAGGTCCATACTGCTTCGTACTGGTCCGTAGTGGTCCGTACTGCTCCATACCGGTCCGTACTGTTCCGTACTGATCCGTACTGGTCCGTACTGGTCCGTACTGATCCGTACTGGCCATACTGGACCGTAATGGTCCGTAGTGGTCCATACTGGTCCGTACTGGTCCGTACTGGTCTGTAGTGGTCCGTACTGGTCCGTACTGGTCTGTACTGGTCCATACTGGGCCGTACTCGTCCGTACTGGTCCATACTGGTCCGTACTGGTTCATACTGGTCCATACCGGTGCATACCGGTCCGTTCTGGTCCGTTCTGGTCCGTACTGGTCCGTACCGCTGCGTACTGGTCCGTACTGGTTCATAATGGTCCATACTGGTCCATACTGGTCCGTACCGGTCCGTTCCGCTCTGTACCGGTCCGTACCCGTCCGTACCGGTCCGTAATGTTCTGTAATGGTCCGTACCAGTCCGTATTGGCCCGTACTGGTCCGTGCTGGTCCGTACTTGTCCATACTGGTCCGTTCTGGTCTGTACTGGTCCGTACCGGTCCGTTCGGTACCGTTCGGGTCCGTACTGGTCCGTAGTTGTCCATACTGCTCCGTACTTGTCCATAATGGTCCATACGGTTCCGTACTAGTCCATACTGGTCTGTACTGGTCCGTACTGGGCCGTACTGGTCCGTTCTGGTCCGTATCGGTCCGTATTGGTCCGTACTAGTCCGTATTGTTCCGTACTGGTCCGTTCCGGTCCGTTCATGTCCGTACTGGTCCGTACTTGTCCATACTGGTCCATACTGCTTCGTACTGGTCCGTAGTGGTCCGCACTGGTCCATACCTGTCCGTACTGTTCCGTACTGATCCGTACTGATCCGTACTGGTCCGTACTGATCCGTACTGGCCATACTGGACCGTAATGGTCCGTAGTGGTCCATACTGGTCTGTACTGGTCTGTACTGGTCCATACTGGGCCGTACTCGTCCGTACTGGTCCATACTGCTCCGTACTGGTTCATACTGGTCCATACCGGTGCATACCGGTCCGTTCTTGTCCGTTCTGGTCCGTACTGGTCCGTACCGCTGCGTACTGGTCCGTACTGGTCCATAATGGTCCATACTGGTCCGTACTGGTCCGTAGTGGTCCATACTGATCCATACCGGTCCATACTGGTCCGTACTGGTCCGTACTGGTCCGTACTTGTCCATAGTGTTCCGTACTGGTCCATACGGTTCCGTACTGGTCCATACTGGTCCGTACCGGTCCATACCGGTCCTTACCTCTCTGTACCCGACCGTACCGGTCTGTACCGGTCCGTATTGGTCCGTACTTGTCCATAGTGGTCCATACTGGTCCGTACTGGTCCGTAGTGGTCCATACTGGTCCGTACTGGTCCGTACTGGTCTGTAGTGGTCCGTACTGGTCCGTACTGGTCTGTACTGGTCCATACTGGGCCGTACTCGTCCGTACTGGTCCATACTGGTCCGTACTGGTTCATACTGGTCCATACCGGTGCATACCGGTCCGTTCTGGTCCGTTCTGGTCCGTACTGGTCCGTACCGCTGCGTACTGGTCCGTACTGGTCCATAATGGTCCATACTGGTCCATACTGGTCCGTACCGGTCCGTTCCGCTCTGTACCGGTCCGTACCCGTCCGTACCGGTCCGTAATGTTCTGTAATGGTCCGTACCAGTCCGTATTGGCCCGTACTGGTCCGTGCTGGTCCGTACTGGTCCGTACTGGTCCGTTCTGGTCTGTACTGGTCCGTACCGGTCCGTTCGGTACCGTTCGGGTCCGTACTGGTCCGTAGTTGTCCATACTGCTCCGTACTTGTCCATAATGGTCCATACGGTTCCGTACTAGTCCATACTGGTCTGTACTGGTCCGTACTGGGCCGTACTGGTCCGTTCTGGTCCGTATCGGTCCGTATTGGTCCGTACTAGTCCGTATTGTTCCGTACTGGTCCGTATTGCTCCGCACTGGTGTGCACTGGTTCATACTGGTCCGTATTGGTCCGTAGTGTTCCGTACTGGTCCGTACAGGTCCGTAGTGGTCCATACTGGGCCGTACTGGTCAGTACTGGTCCGTACCGGTCTGTACCGGTCTGTACCGGTCCGTAATGCTCCATACTGGTCCGTACTGGTCCGTACTTGTCCATAGTGTTCCGTACTGGTCCGTACTAGTCCGTACTGGGCCATAGTGGGCCGTACCCTTCCATACCGGTCCGTACTGGCCGGTTCCTCTCCGTTCTCGTCCGTTCCGGTCCATTCATGTCCGTACTGGTCCGTACTTGTCCATACTGGTCCGTATTTGTCCATACTGGTCCCTACTGGTCCGTACTGGTCCGTACTGGTCCGTACTTGTCCATACTGTTCCATACTGTTCTGTACTGGTCTGTACTGGTCTGTAATAGTCCATACTGGTCTGTTCTGGTCCGTACTTGTCCGTACCGGTCCGTAGTGGTCCGTACGCGTCCGTACCGGTCCGTTCCTCTCCGTTCTGGTCCGTTCTGGTTAGTTCATGTCCGTACTGGTCTGTACTTGTCCGTACTGGTCCGTACTTGTCCATAGTGGTCCATACTGGTCCGTACTGGTCCGTAGTGGTCCATACTGATCCATACCAGTCCATCCTGGTCCGTACTGGTCCGTACTTGTCCATAGAGGTCCATACTGCTTCGTACTGGTCCGTAGTGGTCCGTACTGCTCCATACCGGTCCGTACTGTTCCGTACTGATCCGTACTGGTCCGTACTGGTCCGTACTGATCCGTACTGGCCATACTGGACCGTAATGGTCCGTAGTGGTCCATACTGGTCCGTACTGGTCCGTACTGGTCTGTAGTGGTCCGTACTGGTCCGTACTGGTCTGTACTGGTCCATACTGGGCCGTACTCGTCCGTACTGGTCCATACTGGTCCGTACTGGTTCATACTGGTCCATACCGGTGCATACCGGTCCGTTCTGGTCCGTTCTGGTCCGTACTGGTCCGTACCGCTGCGTACTGGTCCGTACTGGTTCATAATGGTCCATACTGGTCCATACTGGTC